>NC_034409.1:100282353-100420525 GCF_002078875.1 Numida meleagris | reverse complement strand
ACAGCTTCAGTCTTATTTTGTACAGACTTTAGAGAAACACACAGCCTCGCAAATTTAAGAAATTCCATCTCATCTGAATATGGACTCTAATTTAGAAAATAGAATAAGTCCTTATTAAGCTAACCCAGCAAACACACAGGGCTTGACAGAAGACAGGAGGTCAACTTTGAGAATATCATCATGTATAACAGGGAAAACATAGTTTAAAGACTTCCAAACACAATGCTATTTTGTACAGCTAATCCAGTCATGCTCTCTGAGTTCTTGGAGGGGTGGAGATAAGAATTCTTTGACCTAGAACCTCTGTATCTGTCTGAAAGATTCCTGAGCACTAAGAAGCGTTTGTTTTAAAGCCAATAAGAAAACAAACAACAACAACAAAAAAACAACCTCACCTTATTTATTGCTGAATCAAACTACCCCAGAGAGCTCTATCAGATGTTTATGTAAGATTGCTATTTATTGCCTCCGCATTGTCCTCACCCCGACACATTGTACTGCATTTGTTTTCAGCATCACCAGCTTAAATTTTAATTCTAACTTACAGTAATGCAAAGAAAAAAAAAATCACACCTGGAAGCTCCACAGAAGGGCCAGCTCATCAGTATGTACCACCTCCCCAACAGCTGCTATGACTATTAATAGCAATAGTTTCTGTACATTTTCTAACTCTCACCAACAGAGCTCACAAGTCTTAGCCCGTTCACCTTTGAAAACATTCACAGGCAGCATCAGTTTATGGAGCTCACACAGACTGAGACTGTATGACTGATGATCTCCAACTCCCCTACTTTCCCCTAAACTAAAGATAAGAGAGACTTTAACTCCGAGAAGTCACTCCTTCTATGGGTCATTAGCATTTCTTAGTAGGTTCTTATTGAAAAGACCTCAGCACTGTTCTTGGCTATGCTGACTTCCTATGAGCAATTTATCCAGCTCTTAACTCCTGCAGCTGAATTACCAAGCAAGTTCTCTACAGCTACTCTACAACATAACCCTCGTGCTCTTCAGGTATTAACCTAATTCTTTCTTTTCCTCATCAGCTCTTGCCCATTTCCTGCTATCTCTGCAGCATGTTGGGATCCAGTCCCACACTAGAAACGACTCAACCCATACATCTGACGTGGATGCCAGCATTACTCAGCCTTATTGTTAGCGTGAGCACGCTGCAGCCCTAGGAGCAGCAGCAGACTCCCAGCAGCTTTTTCTGCCTGGATTTCCTCCAGCTCACTGAAACAATCAGCATTTGCACACCCACCTGCAGTTGCTTTCTTCATGCAAAGCCTCCATATCAGTACCTTGCTGGTAAACTGAGTTCTCTCCACCTGGCATTTATTTGGGAATAGTGACAGGAAGAGAGAAAAGTATGTGTCTGTCAACAATTTAGCCACCAGACCTAGCGTACTGCTTTCAAACCACCCTGTGGCATTTCCATGATGACCAAAGCCAGCAGTATCAGCACACAAAACCCAACAATGAGCAGCCTGAAAATGCTGAAACCACTCACTCACTAAATAAAAAAATAAATAAAACACCCACAGCAGAATTATTTGATTAGATATACCCATGTAACTAACAACAAATGAAGAAAAAGATCAAATAACTTTTTTTTTTTAAATTCACTATATGATAGAGGAAGCCTACGTCAGCCAACCATCTAACAATCCAGGATTTTCATAAGGTCCTGTATAGGTAAAGCCAAAAGAAAACTGCTACCAAATCAGAGAACAAGCATAGTATACATCACTTAAAGGTCTGTCCTCTCAGAACATAAATAATCACTTCAGAACATTAATAATCATTAAGGTAGGAAAAGACCTCTAAGATCATCCAGTCCAACTGTTGCCATGCTCACTGGCCACGTCCCTCAGTGCCACACCCACACAGTTCTTGAACATCTCCAGGGACAGTGACTCCACCACCTCCCTGGGCAGCCTGTGCCACTGCCTCACCACTCTTTCTGAGACCAATTTTTTCCTAATAACCAACCTGAACCTCTCCTAGCACAACTTGAGGCCATTCCCTTTCATCCTATCACTGTTACCTGGAAGAAGACACTTATCCCCACCTCACCACAACCTCCTTTCAGGTGGTTGTAGAGAGCCATGAGTTCTCCCCTGAGCCTCCTCTTCTCCAGACTGAACAATCCCAGCTTCCCTGAGTCGCTCCCCATCAGACCTGTGCTCCAGACCCCTCACAGCTCTGCTGCCCTTCTCTGGACACACTTTAGGGCCTCTATGTCTTTCTTGTAGTGAAGGGCCCAAGACTGAGCACAGGTCAGTGAAGACAGAGAAAAAGAAAAATAGCCACCAGAAACACCAAAAGCCAAAGAACTACCAGAGCGCATGTCACTTTGAAGTCTGCTCTCCTCCAAAAAAGATTTTCCAGACACAAATTTCTGTTAGGTGAGGAGGAATGAGAGTTAAATGCAAGAGCGCCCTACTGAGCAGCTCGAACAGTCAGGTCTCAGGTTCTCACTTCATTAGCGAGATAACATGAGCTACACAGTTCTTCTCAGAGCATCCTTTCCACATACTGCATCTTTCCCAAAGGTAGCAGTGAGACACAGAGCATATGCAAGAGCACAGTCAGATGCGATCCGAAAGCGCCAACCTCTTCACAGGACTGGCACTGGGAACACCGCATATTCATTCACTGCTTCTCTGCAGCTACGCGGCCCCGCGCTCTGCTTTCACTCATTTCCATGTGCTTTCTGGGTGGGGCAGCTTTTGCCAACTTCACATCTCTCCATCTGTTTTTTAAACGAGTTAGACAGCAGGACCACAAACGCACTGGAAACATCAGTCTGCTTCAGAGCCGTGCTACCCGCAGAAAGCGCACCCCTGACACTTGCCCGATCATCTCTTAGGACTCACCAGGAGGGCACACCCCGCAGCTCACATCCTAACACCCGCAGCGCCGCGGAGAGTGGCCAGCTCACGTTGAGGCTCGAGCAGCTCCCATCCACGCCGGGTGGCGGACACAGGGCAGCGCAACCCGAGCCCGCTCCGCGGTCACTGCCCCCCGAGACGAGACGAGACAGGGACCCGCGCCCCACCCGGGCCCCCCGTGGCGCCCCCTACTGCCCGCGAGGCAGCCCCCGGCCGCCGCCCGCCGCCTGCCCCCGCGCCCCGCGCACCCCGAGCCCAGCAGGCGGCCCGGGGGCTGCGGAGAGCTCCCTGAGGCGACGACAACTGTATACGCACACCCACGCATGCACACAGACAGACGCGACACGAACGTGCTCCCGAGGAGGAGGCGCGGCAACTTACAGCAGAGGACCCCCAAGTACCCGAGGAGCAGCAGGCGGAGGCGGCGGCTCGCCATCTTCCCGGCAGCGGATAATCACCGCGGGGCGACGCCGGCTGCGGCGGGGCGTGGGGCGCGGCCCGGCCGGCGCGGAACGGAACGGAGCGAGGGGG
This sequence comes from Numida meleagris, assembly GCF_002078875.1. Classification (NCBI taxonomy): domain Eukaryota; kingdom Metazoa; phylum Chordata; class Aves; order Galliformes; family Numididae; genus Numida; species Numida meleagris. The sequence continues at coordinate 100,417,103 of NC_034409.1, read as the reverse complement.
CGGCCCGGCCCGGCCTCGCCGCAGGCGGCCCCCGCGGAGCTGCGGGGCTCCGCGCTCGCCCCGGAGCTCCTCTGCGGAGCGGGGCCCGGCGGGGCGGTGCCGGCCGATAGGGGGCAGCCCGCGGCGGGGCAGATCCGGGCGGCGCTGGGCAGCAGGTGGGGAGCGGGCTTGGGGCCGTTGACGGCGGGCGCCGAAGTTTGCAGCTCTGAGGCGCAGCGCCTTCCCGCGCTGCTCGGTGCCGGCGGGCGGCTCCGGGCTCGGCTGCTTGGTCCCCCGCGTCCCCGAGCGGTGCGGGGCGACCCCGGGCCCCGGGTCGTCGCTCAGGGCCCGTGGCCGTGCCCGCTCGGCAGCTCTCCGCGGCCGTACGCGCGTGTTTACATGTGAGTTCACGGACGTTGGCAGCGGCAGAATAAACTTTTGCTTCGATTACAAAAAGCTTAAACTTCTCCCTCGAGAAGCTCACAGTCACTGCTTGCGTTCACTTCCGCTATTATGCCCATCCAGGCTTGAGAGAAATGGGATGGAAGTGGGCGTCACAGGGTGGATGGTGAAACAGAAATGCAGGTGGATGCTCTTGGCAGAAGGAGAGCGACGTGATGGCAGGGAGCACCTTCAGTCACAGAGCTCAGTCACAGCCATCCAGCACACCCGTGCAGGACAGAATGCCATGTGCATGTGTACGCCAGCAGAGCAGGGCAGCACGGTCATCTCCGCAGCCTTTCGTGGCGCTTTATACTTGATTTAGGAAGTTCTTGATTAAATATGCAGGAGGTGCAATGGCCCTTTAGATTTAGGAATCAAGGAAAATTACTCATCATAACAACTAATTCTGCATCTGAGTTGTTTCTAATAACGTCTTAAAATACACTATTGATGCAGCATCGTTCTGTAATAGGAAAAGTTTTAGAAGTATTTCTGATGATCAGTGCAGCAACACTGGCTGTATTTTTAGACTGTAGCAAAATGAGGAAAGATTATTTATAAATGAAGTATCCGGCAGCTCTTTTAATAGCAAGCAGAGAATTAGGATGAAACTCTTCATATCAAAATCTGAGTCTATTTATCACAGCAAAAATGTATGTAGAATACAAACAATGTTTCTGTCAAAAAAAAAAACAAAAAAAATATATATATGTATGTATATATATATATATGAACTAATGGCTAGAATGAAGAGATTAGTGGTGAGGAGGTGTCTTGTTAGGATTCCCATCAGGGTACTTTCATCGCAGTAAATACTCCATTCTAATTGTCCAAATATATGGACTCTTATGTAGCATTTAATTTGGATTTCATTAGCGTGACTCATACCACAGTAAATCCACTTAAATGCTTTCAGTTTATATAACCAAGAGCTCAAAGTAAAATTCCTTTTTATTTTCTGTTCACTGTTTTGTTTCCCTTGCAAGTAAAGCCAATACTTGGTGTACAAGAGTACCTCCCCAGCACTTCTCTGACTTGTTCTAGTACAGTTTGGCAGTACTTTCACAGTTTCTATGCATTACCCTCTTTTATTTCAGCAACGGCAAGATCATAGCTTCTCCACTTGCTTTATCAAATTGCAGGAAATACAAGCAGTTGAATATGAGAATTTTTGCATTTATAGAATTATTGGAAAAGCTGTTGCAATGCATATAGTTTACTTAATGAATATAATTTTTTCCTGTATTTACTTTGCTGAAAATGGTACTCTTAAAATCCTGTAAATAGTAATACTGTAAATAGAAGAAGACTGCTATCAATATAGTTACTCTTTTAAAGTTAAAAGCAGTAAAAACAATTTCATTAAAACAACACAGAGAGCCCAACAGGAAATAATTTGTCTGCTAAAAATACTCCATTTAACAGTTATTCTGTGAGAGCTTTCCATACAGACTCCTTTTTTAGAGTAATGAAAAAAAATACTCCTGGAGCACTGCGTCTAGATGTGGAGTCCTCAGTACAAGAGAGAAGTGGACCTGTTGAAATACGTCCAGAGGAGGGCCACAAGAATGATCCAAGGGATGGAACATGCCCTGTACAAGGACAGGCTGAGAGAGCTGGGGCTGCTCAACCTGGAGAAGACTGCAGGGAGACCTGAGAGCGGCCTTCCAGTATCCAAAGGGGCTATAGGAGAAAGCAGGGGACAGACTATTCAGCAGGATCTGTTGTGATAGGACAAGGGAAAATGGTTTCAAACTAAAAGAGGGGAGATTTAAACTGGATATAAGGAAAATGGTTTTTCTACAATAAAGGTGTTGAGGCACTGGCACAGGTTGCCCAGAGAGGTGGTGGATGCCCCGTCCCTGCAGACAATAGAATTACAATAGAATTCTTTCTCTGTTTAGTAAAACTTTGAAACTTCATAGTACAACTGCTGGCTGCTGGCAATAACCTGCTCTAACATTACAAGTTTACATCTTCTATTAGGATAGAACCACTTCACCAAAGTGTTAAAAAGACCTATGCAAAAAAAAAAAAAAAAAAAAGTTTTGAAAATTAAATTGTAAAAACAATATAAGCCAAAAGTCAGTATCTTCACCTTGGAAACATATAGTTTTTCTTAGTTACATGATGACAAAATTGAATACAGAGAAATTAATCTATATTATTTACATCCCCTTTCTTCATTCACAATAGTTTTTTTCCACTGGGAATAAAACCAAATCACCCTCTATTTATTTTGCTGTGCCTCATATGCTGATTTCTAGAATAACTCTGATCTATACAATACAAAAAATTAGAAATTAGAAATGCTAAATTTGGATATAAAAGTACTGCGAAGCAAATAATCATGTCACTGATAGGTAAGAAAGGAAGATGAATATGATTACACTTCTTGAAAATGTAGGGGGAAATGTACTGCTCTATGAGAACTGGCTGTCTAATTAATGGTTAAAAAAGTAAAATGTAATTATTTTGTAATCACTCATATATCACAGCTTACTAGTACCAAACCAGAAGACATTAATGGAAGAGCTGATGAATATTCATCCTCGTGCTGCCAACAAAAAGGAAAAAAGTTTAATGGAAAGCCACACTTCCCTGCTGCACCCAATTCAGGCATAAGGCTGGCATGCCTCAAGTTTACTTGTGGAACTGAAGTAGACCAGACAGTGTAAACATAGTTTCATGCCAGCTAGAGTTTATCTGTGGCCTGTTGACGAGTAGGTAGTACTGCTGTGTCTGTGAGTGGGTCATCTCTCGGTTGGGGAACAAAGCATCAGGGAAAGTATAGAGGATTATAGTTCTGCACTCTTTCAATTTCCGTGTGTTTTCTTTACACTTTTTTGTGTCTCTGAGCTTATGTATAATAGCAGGTAGGCCAGTGAGACTGCTAGAAGGACTAAGAGAAAAGATTTAGGATATAGAGCCACTGAGGAAGAAGGGGAAAGGCATGCAAAAAAAACCCCACTCCTGTGCAAACCCATATCCATATCTTTATATATAAGGAGAGTAGCAGGGCTGATTGTTACTGCTATTTACATTGCTTACATTTTGATCAAGAGGAACAAATATGTTTGAATACTTTTCCATATTTAGAGGGAAAGAAACAGCTTTTTTTCATATTCCTTCCCAAAAGAGAAATGCTATGTTTGAGGCAGTCAAAGATGCCATTTGAGGGTTGAATCCATGTATAGTTCTTTTTTTTCCAAGCATATCAAATTATTTTCTTGTATGATCTTCTAAGGGCTGAAGAATGGAGCAGGACTGTAGAGCGACTGTTCTGGTGCGGTCAGGGGCACAGCAATGAGATGAGTTGATGGAAATCTACTTATAAAATTGCTAAAATGTATTCAATTTAATTAAGCAGCTTAATCACCAAAACACATATTTTGCACTCTGTCACAAACTTTCTCTGTGAAACTCATTGATCAGTGTGCTATGTACTTTAGTTTGTGGCCAGACCACCAGCTTGCACTACACTGCATCAATCAGCTGTGGAGCCTTGTTCTTAGGATGAAGAACTACTAAGAGCTGTGTGTAATTATGCAGACACTGAGAGCTACACTTTAAGGAAAACAATTTTTCTTTTGCAATTTTTACTGTCACAACACCTAGCTTTTTTAAGTATTGCTCTAACAGCTATCTATTCCTCTAGATGCAGGCCTTGTCTCCTTTCCACTTATGTGGCATTTTGTTAATTTGTTTTTCTGTTTCATGTTAATTGCTTTAACTACTGTCTGGAAAAAAAAAGATTAAAAAAAATATTTATCCTTTTTGCACTTTGAAAGCTTCAAGCAAGTATAATTTTGAGAAAAGAAGCAAAATATATACATATATACTTCCTTTTTTTCAATGAAGATGGTTTTTGATGGCTGTATAAAGACAGAATATCATAGAATCACAGAATCATAGAATGGTTTGGGTTGGAAGGGACCTTTAAGATCATCTAGTTCCAACCCCCCTGCTATAAACAGAGACACCTCCCACTAGACCGGGTTGCTCAAAGCCCCATCCAGCCTGGCTTTGAACACTTCCAGGGTGGGAGCACCTACAACCTTGCTGGGCAACCTGTTCCAGTGTCTCACCACCCTCAGGTTAAAGAATTTCTTCCTAATATCTAGTCTAAATCTACCCTCTTTCATTTTAAAGCCATTTCCCCTTGTCCTGTCACCACATGCACTTATAAAAAGTCCCTCCCAGCTTTTCTGTAGGCCCCCTGCAGGTATTAGAAGGCCTCTATGAAGTCCCCCCAGAGCCTTCACTTCAGGCTGAAGAGCCCCAGCTCCCTCAACCTGTTGTCGTAGGGGAGGTGCTCCATCCCTCTGATCGTCTTCAAGGCCCTCCTCTGGACCCACTCCAGCAGCTTGATGTCTTTCTTCTGCTGGGGGCCCCAGAACTGGATGCAGTATTCCAGGTGGGGTCTCACGAGAGCAGAGAAGAGGGGCAGAATCACCTCCCTCAACTTTCTGGTTATGCTTCTCTTGATGCAGCCCAGGATACAGTTGGCCTTCTGGGCTGCAAACACACGTTGTTGGCTCATGTTGAGTTTTTCATCAACTGACACTCCCAAATCTTTCTCCTCAGGGCTGCTCTCAAGCCATTCTCCACTCAACCTGTACCTGTGCTTGAGATTGCAGGATCTTGCACTTGGCCTTGTTGAACTTCATGAGGTTGGCATGGGCCCACCTCTCAAGCTTGTCTAGGTCCCTCTGTATAGCATCCCTTCCCTCTGGTGTATCAACTGCACCACTCAGATTGGTGTCATCTGCAAACTTGCTGAGGGTGCACTTGATCCCACTGTGCATGTCTCCTACAAAGATGTACCATAAATTAGTTGCCTTGCTATCATGAAGTGGATTAGAGTACTGCGATAGAACATAATATCACTATGAGACTGTCAAAATACTGCATATGTAACGTGGCAGCGAAACCAGACTAAGGAAAGACAGAAAATATGAGGATAAAAGAAGAAAACACTAATACAAATTACTTGTTCTCAGTAGGTTTTTTCAGTGAATATCCCCTCAATCTGTTGTATAATTTTATCTTTGATTCATATTAATGCTATTTTTTCAACTAAATTTGAAAGATTACTATCTTTCAAAGCAGGCAGCTCAGTAGCAATCAAAGGTAAATTGCTGAAAAGAATGCACTGAAGCAGATGGCATTGTCAGGTCCTTCCTGATTCAACGTAAGCAATAGTGAACAATATGATAGCCAGGAGTGTTGATGGTGGTAGATTCAGAACTGTGTTCTTAAAAAGAAATTACTGTCTCTGGCCATAGATTACTGCTTCCACTTCAGCTGCGCACAGGAAGGTGTGTATGAAGCTGTGCTTCAATGCAGGTCATTGAAATAATGCATTGTAGGGTTTTGCTATAGCTGTCTTCCTAGAGGGTGAGTGGTGAGACATGAGGGAGAAGGGCAGTGGGATGAGCAGACATTTTTAGGGCTATGCTGCTGTTGCAGTGATCTATTGACAAGCTCAAGGCTGGTCTAGGAGCCATGCGGCCACAAGCAGCCATGGTTGGTCATGTACACATTGTGACTGGGTCATATACAGTTGCAGAAGAGGTGGGATTCCTGTTATCTTGTTGGGCAATCTCCCATTTTCTGAACGTTATAAAATACGATTCATGGTTTCCCTGAAATTCAAACAGCTTTATGAAGACTTACACCTTGCAATTAATTTTGTCCAGTTTTTTTTCCATCTTTATTACCCAGCTCTCCTCTGTACTACAGAAACACTCAGTGTCATGACACGTTGAAAGCCTCTGGACTTCATCCAAATCCTTCCCAGTGTACTTTTCAGTTGGAAGACCTTGGTTTTTGGGCATTGACAGGCAGACCAATAGCTCGAGAATTAAAACAGGCCTGTAACCCTACTGGCTGCCGGTGGGGCTACACAGGGCATCTGAGCATAATCCCCAGCCCAACCTCAGCTCAGGCCCTAGTGTTGTGGTGGGCCCAGCTTTCTTTTTACTTCTATCAGAGAAACCTCAAGTAAATATACAGAGATAAACAATGCTACAGTTGTGAGACAGCTGTGGCATCATATATGAAAAATAATCTCGAAGACTGAACTTTGTAATTAACCCCAGACTGACAGCAATGTTGTTCCCCTTTTCTGCTTTTGTCCAGGGACTGTAGGTTTGCCAACTGATCCTTGGGTGAAATTTCCAGCTGCTTCAGATGGTTTTGATTTCCACTGGGGGATAAAGCTTTGCACTGTACCTCTTGTCAGTCAGGGATTACCAAAACACAGGTTTGGCCATGCTCCTCCCACAGACTGCTGTGTGCTATACATCCCAGGCAGCTTTTTGTCTGCTTTGTGCTTCTACCACACAAGTGGAAGTAGGGACCAGATATGCTACCACCACTTTCCTGAAGAGTAACCTCAGTGAAGAATTGCATATATTCATATGAAGGAAAATTTAGAGATTAGAATTTAAATTAGAAATCCTGTATAAATAAATAAGTGGTACCAAGTCACTCATTCTAGTCACTCAAGTCTTCCTTACAGTGACAGAATAGGGTATGATTCAATCTTTCATTCTCCAAAAAGTGTTGGGAAACGCCCCAAGTTTTCCCAAAGGGTTGCCCTCCTTGCTTGGGGAAGCACGACCACTCAATGTGAGTGCACACAGCTTCAACTTTATTGCAGCAACAAACCCTTATATAGTATACTTGTTTACAGGATCCAGGTTTCTTGTAACCAAGCGTATCAGAGAACAATGGTGTTTTCCAAGCAATTTTCATATACAGAACACCTTGCTAAACTGCAACGTACTATTCACACCACTGCACCTGTACTTATCAATCTATTTCTTTCATCTAAGATTACATCGTAGGTCATTAGTGAATCATTAGCTACATGCTCTCGAGCACACTGTGCCCCAACAAAAAAGGTTTGAATGACCTCCTCACAGACTAGAATATTCTTTTTATACTCTACTTTGTGAACTTCTTTTTTTCCAGTTAAAATAAGATTATGTGATGTAATCAGTGACCACATATGACTTCTCTAGTCATCAAATAAAAAGTTAATACAACAGTCATAGTTCAGCTATGATAAGTGATAATAACATCTTTGTGTTTTCTAAGGACATTTCACCACAGAATTATAAACTGTTTACACATGCAACTGTGCTGCCTACAGTATGTCTGCTGCACTAAAAAAATAACTTGTATTTACCTCATTTTATTATAGAATCATAGAATTGATTGGTTTAGAAAGGACCTTAAAGATGATCTGGTTCCAACCCTCTGCCATGGGCAGGGCTGCCTCCCACCAGCTCAGGCTGCCCAGGGCCCCATCCAACCTGGCCTTGAGTGCCTCCAGGGATGGGGCACCACAGCTTCCCTGAGCAGCCTGTGCCAGTGCCTCACTACCCTCTAAGTAAACAATTTCCTCCAAACATCTACTCTAAATATCCCCTCTTTTAGTTTAAAACCATTTCCCCTTGTCCTGTCACTATCTGGCCATGTAAAAAGATGGTCTTCCTCCTGTTTATAAGTCTGATAATCTTTGTGGTCTTCCTCCGGACCGACCCTCTCCAACAGCTCCATATCTTTCCTGTGCTGGAGGTCCCAGGCCTGGTTGCAGTACTCCATATGAGGCCTCACAAGGCCAGAGCAGAGGGAAACAATCCCCACCGTCTCCCTGCAGGCCAACCCTCTTTTGATGCAGCTCAGGATACTGTTGGTCTTCCAGGCTGCAGGCACATTGGCTCCACAGGGCTGCTCTCACTGAGTTATTCTCCCTGTCTGCACACATATCTGGGAGTGCCATGACCCAAGAGCAAGACCTCAAGCCTGTCCAGATTCTGCTGGATGGCATCCTTTCCTTCTATTGTATCAACTGCACCACTCAGCTTGGTGTCATCAGTAAACTTCCTGAGGATGCACTTGATCCCACTGTCTATGACACCAATAAAGATGCTGAAGAGCACTGCTCCCAAGCCAGACCCCTGGGGGATATCACATATCACCGGCCTCCACATGGACATAGAGCCATTGATCACAGCCTTCTGGCTGCGACCATCCAACACATTCCTTATCCACCAAATAGTCCACTCTTAAAATCCGTATCTCTCCAATTTAGAGATGAGAATGTGGCATAGGACCATGTCAAAGACCTTGCAGAAGTCCAGGTAGATGAGATCAGTTGCTCTTCCTCTGTCCACTGATGCTATCACTCCATCGTAGACTGGTCAGGTGTGATTTGCCCTTGGTGAAGCTGTGCTGGCTGTCTTGGATCACTTATTTGTCTTGCGTGTGCCTTAACATAGCTTCCAGGATGTTTTAAAACGTGAGGAAGGAGAATAATTGTCATACTAAAATTCTTGGTCTATTGAAGAATGTGATGAAGAAAAAGAATAGCTCCCATAGCCTCACATCTGGGTTTCTGGATGGCAGCCCAGGTAAACAGGGCTCTAGTGCCAGGTGTTGCATCAGCAGGAGGTGACAGTCCTCAGCTCATCTAGACGTGGCTGACTGCAGCCGCAGTGGAAATTTCTCTGTCCATTACTGCCCATGGCCAGTATTAGCCCATTTAATTTTTTGTGATGCTGAGTTCAATTACAGCCATTTGCTTTTAATGGAAATATTTGAGCGTTACCATTTTGACACCGGCATTCTTGGTGACTGTTGTGTCTTTGCTACTGGGGGATCTGGCTGACAACTGCTGCCAGCTGAAATGTAAAACGTGGGTACAAATCCTGAGTTGTTTCACAGATTTTAACTTTGCTCAATCAATGGTTTTACTACATGGGTTGCAGTAAGCTTGTGCTTAGCTTAAATCTTTTTGGGAGCAGAAGTGGTAGAGGAGTTTGTGACTGCAACTCGGTAATTTGCTGTATGGAGTTGGAATAATAAACTTGGCTGCTTTTGCACACTGTTGGCCTCTTGCTGTTACTCAATCAGTGCAATGAACAACAGACCAGACATTTCCAACTGAGGGCTGGGCCTCAACTATTAACCCTGTAAACTCAGCAGCGAGTTGTCTCAATCTGTTCCACAAGATCCCAAATCCAGAAGGGCCCGCGACTGACGAGGTCCCGCGGAGCCGCCTGGCGGCCGATAGCGGAGTGGCGGGTGGAACCATGCCGCCGCCGCCGCTGTTTCCAGCGGAGCTGGGCGGAAGAGGCACCGGGGCTGAGTAGGAGCATGGCGACGCGCTGGGCTGCCCGCTGCCTGCGGGGCGGCCGGGAAGGGCGCCGTGAGTGGCGGTGGGACGGGGGCTGGGGCTCCGTGGGGCGGCCGGGAAGGGCGCCGTGAGTGGCGGCGGGACGGGGGCTGGGGCTCCGCGGGGCGGCGAGCCGGCTGCCGGCCCTTCCTGCGGCCTTTGCTTCCAGGGCCGGGCCGGAGCGTCCGGGCCTGCCGAGCAGAGCGGGTGGTGACCTGTGGGCTGGGCCGTGCTAGGCAGCTCTGGGGTAGTTTGTTGTTGTTGGGGCCAAAGCGGGGAGCAGGTGCTGGGCACAGAGGCAAGTGCTGTCTGCGCAGTTGATGTGTCTGAGGGAAGACAACCGACTTATAAAGAGCCTTTGAAATCTCTTTGTTAATTTTAGATCATGTCTTTTACCAGGGTTCAACTCCACACTCTCTGCTTCTCGACTGACATCAGATGAAGTTATTCAGATGCGTAATGAACTCTTTACCAAAGAGAAGGAGAGGCAGCTATCTCTTTATCCACGAATTGAGAAAATTGAAGTGAAATACACTGGAAAATCTCACCCTGGCAGCGTGTTTGTAATGAACAAAGCTTTGTCTACGCCATACAATTGTGCCATGCGTAAGTGAATGGACTCTTAAGCTAGTGGACTCAGAAACTGCGTGAATTATAGAACCGTAAGGTTGGGAAAGACCTTTAAGATCACCTAGTCCAACTGTCAGCCCATCGCCACCATCCCCACTGACTATGTCCCTCAGTGCCACATCCATGCAGCTCTTGAACACCTCAAGGGACAATGACTCCACCACCTCCCCGGACAGCCTGTTCCAATGCCTTGCCACTTTCTGAGAGGAAATTTTTCCTAATACCCAACCTAAACCTCCTTACAGGTCGTTGTAGAGAGTGATAAGGTCTCCCCTGAGCCTCTTCTTTTCCAGACTCAACAATCCCAGTTCCTTCATCTGCTCCTCAGAAGACTTGAACTCTTTGCTGATGTCACTGATAGTGAAAATTAGTTACCAATAGAAGTATTTGCCATCCAAACTTGAAACGTTAACGTTAGTGGTGTTCTAATGACCTTGGTAAGGGATGTGTATTCAGAATATTTGTAGTTAAGTTCACAATACGTTTTTAATGTAAACTTAATGTTTATGTTAAACTAAATGACTACATGTAGGGGAGTTGGACTAGATGACCTTTAAAAGTCCCTTTCAACTCTAAGGATTCTGTGATTCATCGTGTGAAATACATTTTACTGATGTGAAATATATCAGCAGAAATGGAGTTGATTTGTGTACGTTCTGTTAATAGCTCATCCTTCCAAATCTCTTAAGAGTAGTTAAACTTGCAGCGTGGTGTTAGAAATACAGAGGTCTGAACTGCTGGCTCTGAGGAACAATGTTAATAACTGTGTAATGTGTTTTTCACTTTAGACTTAAGTGAATGGCATTGCAAGAAATCTGTTCTAGCTCTTGTGGACGGTGAAGTCTGGGATATGTATAGACCCTTGACCAAATCTTGTGAAATTCAGTTCCTCACCTTCAAAGATGAAGATCCAGAGGAAGTAAACAAGGTAAGTCTGCATCTTAACTGATTGCAGATGACCTTGATTGCAACCATTTGTTTCTGTATGCCCCTTTTAGTTCCTTGAACTTTGTTGTCCTGAAAGTTTATAGATATTTTTAATGGCTGGCACGTTGTGATTATTGTTATTTAGAGCACAGTGTGATCTAGGTGATATGAAGGCATCCCTTTCAACCTGTATTGTATGATTTTATGATTTGGAATTTAACTATCTCCAGAGAAACAGCTAGCTTGCCTTTTTCACAGAATTGCAGAGGTTGGAAGGGACCTCAAGAGATCATCGAGTCCAACTCCTTTGCTAAAGCAGGTTCCCTACAATAGATTGCACAGGTTAGGTATGTCCAGACAGATCTTGAGTATCTCCACAGAAAGAGGCTCCACAACCTCTCTGGGCAACCTGTTCCAGTGCTCTGTCACCCTTACTGCAAAGAAGCTCTTCCACATGTTAGTACGGAACTTCCTGTGTTCAAGTTTTGGGCCATTACTCCTTGTCTTATCGCTACACACCACCGAGAAGAGCCTGGCCTCATCCATTTGCTTCTCACCTTCCTTTAGATATTTATAAACATGAATCAGATCCCCATTTTTTTTATTTTGATTCTCTTGATGGATGTTTTAATCATCACCAAACAGAAGTTTAAATTCTAATGAAAGCAGTGCTTGGGTTGATGTGGAGATTTGTGCCTAATTCAGTGAAATGTTGGTGTTCTTTGTGTAAATAGCTGATTAATTAGCTAGTTAATCTAGTAAAGGCTGTTACCTTCTGAGTAATGCTGTGTTTTGAAATTCTTACAGGCCTATTGGCGTTCCTGTGCTATGATCATGGCAAGTGTGTTAAAGCGGGCATTCAAAGATGAGTACTCTGTGAATCTGGTTAAATCTCCAGAAGTGCCAGGTGATATAAATGTTCCGTACTTGATTGTCTTGTCTTTTTTTTGTTTAAGTGAGTGTCCGATAATGTTACAAAAGAAAGCCAGAGGCTCCTTTTCCAATGATTGATTGTATTTAGCATTTGTATGCATGTTAAATAGAGTTGTTATAGCCTTTGTATTTGGTATGATGGTTATATTGAGGTAATCCAGAATTTGTATTTAATTATGTTAAGTAGTTGGGCTTTAAACTGCATTGACTCAGTGACATAACAGCTAAGTTATGTGGCTGCTCTAAAGTGAACTAGGTGGACTGGAAAAAAGACAGGAGCCTATCTTCCTGAACTGTTTTTCTATATCAGTTGTTATACTGAGGATTGAATCTGAGTTCCTTTGCTATCTACCTGAACTACTTTTCTAAAGCAGTAGTTTCACTCTATGCTTTGAAGATGTCAGGAGTCTTATCCAGCATGATATTGGCAAGGAGAGGGAAGAGCAGACAAGGGAGTCTGTGCTCCTGGATGCTCCACTGGAAAAATAATTATCAGAAGAAAAATGTGATGTACCAAGATTTCTTTAATTTACAGTTATCAGGCTGAAAATAATTTCTTCATTTGCATACGGAAGATTGGTCTGACTGGTAACTGGATAAGCGTGGTAATGCTTTAGATTACATTAGATTAAGTTAGTAATTAAAGAGGTGACCTTTTAATTGTGAAGCTATGTGAGTAATGAGAGCACCTGAATTATAAAAAATTGCCATGTATACATCAAGTTGGAAGATTATTGGAGTACGAACAGGAATAGTAACAACTTGTGTTCACCTGTAGCCTAAGATTCACAAAAGTGAGAAAATGCACATGAGAGATTACATGGACTTGATGATCCTTATGAGATCCTTCCAACTCAGGATATTCTATAATTTTAGTAACAAAACTTACTACACAGTTATATATTTGACACATAAGAACATGGTTGTTTGGAGTCTTCCTACAATTTATTCCCTTTTTAACAATTTCAGCATTTGTCTTGGTTGCTAAATGTAGAGTGGATATTTCAGTCCTGCTGGGATTTGGAAAAATCTTGCATGTACATCATTACAATGTATATGTAGAAATAACGTGAACTTACTGGGTTCATAAGCTTCATTTTTAAGATGACAATAGCTCGATAAGCATACACAACCTTCCTTTAGCCACTTTAGTTCAGCTTTAATATTGTCTGATTTCTCTACACAATGAATTCTCCTTTATAATTGAATAGTGCAAATTTACTTTATGACGTAGAAGAAAATTCTGTGAAATACTTTCAAAGTGTGTTTTTTTTTTTCTTTCATTCTTTGAGAGATACTTTTTTTTCTGGTTGTTCTTTAATATATATTATGTCGACATTAAATTTAGACATTTGGAATGAGTATTTCGCATGTAGTGAAGTGAAAATGATAGTACAGATATAATTTGCCATTTGAGTGTATAATCAAGTTGATGTGTTGTTGAGTGTCAATCGATAAGCTGAAAATGGGTATTTTGCGATAAAAATCTTAACGTTCTGTTTTTCTTACTCATTTTGATATATTTGTGTGAGTATAGTATGGGCAATGAAATACATACTTCATTACAAACATGAATATTTTCTCTTTGAAATTGCAGTGATCTCTGGAGCTTTCTGTTATGATGTAATTTTAGACAATAGACTGAATGACTGGAAACCAACAAAAGTAAGCACAATAACTTCTTGCTTAAAATGTTTTGTAGCTTGCATCCTTGTCCAGTGGTTCTTTGGTGGAGGAAGAGGGTAGTGGTGTAGAGAGAGGGTTTTTTTTCCCTTTTCATAGGGTGTTTTACTTTACATCAGGAATATGCCTCAGAAACTAAATCTCTGCATTTATCATATACTGGCTCTTGCTGAAGAGTGCTCTGAGCACACAAACTGGGTTTCTTTCAGATGTGTTTAAATCCAGAGTTGTCCTCCACATACTTAGAGGTATTAAGCCTAAAGGGCTAGAGCAGATCTAATCTGAAATACAATTCCAGAAGCAGTTGGTGTCCCTGTTGGGACCTCAGTGCCATCTTTGTTACTCTACAGATCCACTCCTACATAACTAACCTAGTCTGGGAGTGTAGATGCCACAGTAGGCTTACAGCATTTATGTGAGTAGAACCCTCTGACAGTAAGTGTATGTAATTTGCATATTTTCACCTACTGGTGTACAGCATAATCATTTTATTGTTGTAAAAGAACTGTGAGCACATTCAGCTGAAACGCTTCTTAATAGCTTACTTGTATTTCATGCCCTTCAGTAAAACCTAATCATCTACAAACTTTGGTAGCTGGTGTGATCACGAGTGTTTTACTTCTCTATTCTTGTTTGCATGCCAAAATACCAGCAGATGTGTGTGTGGCTAACAAAGATGTGTTAATACAGAGCAGAATTTTTCTTGATATGGCCTTGTAGTTCAAGTAACAGTCTGTAATACTTTGTAAATGATGTAACAAATGCAATTTCTCCTAAAAACAATTTCTCATTTATCAAGAAATCTGAAAATCTGAGTATGCAAAGCTTTGGCTTCTGGACCAAAGTGATGAATTTCTAACTTGTACAGTTTTTTTTTTGGTTTTTTTTTTGATTCCACTAGAGTATTGGAATCGTGACTCTGGGAAACAGAGTACACAGACAAATCTTGAATGGTGTCAAGACTGTATATGAATACATCGTACTAGGAAAACCTGAGAAGTTTAACTCCAATTAATATATATTGTTTCTGATAGAACAATGCCTAGTGATTTGTTCTTTAGCAATAAGCTTCTGATAAATAGTAAGAATTACAATCCTACAGCAATAGTCTTATACTTAGGATCTGTAATAGTTGTTTTGACTAATATTTAGTGTTTTTTATGCTTTATCTATTCAGTACAGCTATGAAACAGTGGCAACTGATTTCTATGTATCAATTACCTTTTAGGACAACTTCCGTTCTCTTACAAGGGATGCCAGTAAGCTAATTCATAAAGACCTGCCATTTGAAACACTGCATGTTGAAGCAAAAGTAGCGCGTGAAATGTTTCAGCATAACAAGTAAGTGTATGAGTTTGCCTTAATTCACTTAAATCCCTGTATATTTTTATAAACCTAAAATAAGGTGTGACAGGTGAAGTGAGAAGGTACATCTTTCACTACTGTGAAAGTGTGTGAATATGTTTCCATGGTCTTTGTCCCACTAGCTCATTTCATTGTTAGTATTCTCTCCAGAGGGCAACACATTTGCTGGACATAGTTTTGTGAGACATGGAAAGACTGTGGTCTTCTAAGTTTAATATTGAGCTTCAAGGTATCACTACTGTTGAACTGGAACTCTGTTGATTAGACTTTGTGTGCTTGTTGCTTTAAGCCTTTGCTGAAAGGCTTTCATGTTTAAAGAAATGTAGATTTTTCATATCTCAGTATCTTCAAATGAATATTTGATGAAATGCAGTTTTTGAGCTCTACATGGGAAAATGGGCAAATACTTTGGGCTGTGCTACAAAAGAAAGCCTGTTTAAAGGACTTTTTTTAGTTGACAGACCTCTTACTGTTTTGGAAAAATTACCTGGTCCACATCTTTTCGGTGGCTGGAGAGAAGTAGGGAAAATGATAAATAATTGGTCGCTTTGTGCATCGAAATTTTGCTCAAAGCTAAAGTTATTGCAAAAATAAATAGTGTTTTTAGCTTCATGATACTAATGTGACATACAGACAAGCGTCTCTTTAGTAGGTTGGCTTCTGAGCATTTAGATCAGGTAGGAGCTGACTTCTAATAATAGCATTAGACATCGTATATGTTTCTAATATGAGGAGAGACCACTTTGCTGTCTTGCAGATGACCAGTTATTGAGGACCACATGTTGCATATGACCTTTATTTTATGTGACCTCCTAGTGTCTGCTGGTCTTATGTGTCTTGAAAAACTTTCACGTAAAGTAGTAGGTTCATTTTATCTTTCTGAATAAAACTTCTGAGAGAGCATGGACCTCTTGGAACATATATATGCTTTATGAAACACGCCAGTACACACTGGCATGTAAAATTAAGGGTTTAAACCTTGTTCAAAGCTCTCATGGATACAAACATGATAAAAAAAAAAAATGGTCCTTAAACCAATCTTTTAAGAGCTCAGTGTTAAAGGTGAGAAATTTTTATCTTTTTTTTTTCCTTGTTCAGGTATAAAATGGAGATGATAGAGCAGAAAGCTTCGCAGAACGTGGAAGGAATTGTAATACTACATAGGTGAGCAGAACTAAACTCTCCTTCTGTAATATTTTGCTGAAAGATATAATTATATTGCAAGTAACATCTGCAAGTGAAAAAAATAAGTTACAGATTTTAATTTAAAAATCACTGTTAATTGCTATCTGTACTTTATCAAAGTTTTTTTTATTATATCCTTCGTTCCACTCTCTAGTTTGAATGACAATTTAACTCACTGTTAAAGGCAACATGGCTTCAAAAATTTGATAAACCCAGGACTATCTTTTGGACTTGAGATATAAATTCTCTAACCTCATTTAAGGAAACTGTGTGGCCTGTACTTTTGCTTCAGGAAACCTAGAAATGCTAAACTGGGAATGTGTTTAAATTTGGTTTGGGATTTGTGTGGATTTTCTTTCATCCTCTTTGATGTGTTCCCTAGATAGGATTTTGCTAATCAAAACCAAGTAGGATTGTAATTCCCTTTGATTATATTTTAGTCATAGCGGATTTTCTTTCCCCTTTGGTTTCCATCAGGTTTGGTGACTTCGTAGATGTTAGTGAAGGACCTCACATTCCAAGGACAAGTTTCTGTTTCCAGTATGAGATAACAGCAGCCCACAATCTTCAGACTAGCCAATCTGAATTGATAAGGAGGTTCCAGGGTGTGTCCCTGCCAATCCATTTGAGGGTAACAACGTTTTTTCTACATTTTTTTTCTTCATTTTCTACATTTTTGCTTCTCTTTTTAAAGGCAGGGCATTTGGTGTATTTTCTGATCTTTATTTTATACTGGTGATAATTCAAAAGCAAGAGGAGATTGAGTAGCAGAAAGTGATGGCTCAGGATGATGACTACAGTGGGTATTTGAGGTTAATTTCCTTGGAACTATTGTGGATGTGGAATCAGAACTGGAAAAGTTGGCACTTTTCAAGTGTACTCTTAATGTTATCTTTTATTATTGACAGTGTGGTTTCGTTTGTGCAATTGCTACATGGCTATTTCATTTGCCTTGCCTTAGTGAATTGTTTATTGTTGTGAGCTCATAATGTTTATTCAGATTCAGGAAAGAACAGAACTTTGAATGATGAAGGGCACCACATCTAAGCCTTTCATTTATAACAAAGTAAAACTTGAAACAGCAAATCCTAGCACTAATCTGTTTAAAGGAAGGGTTCTGCAAAAATATAGCAGGAGACAGGAGTCCTTCTTCCCCCTCCTATTGACTTCTGTCATATTGGCCTATGGTCTAGAACATGTGCTATTGTCTCCACTGGGAAAGTTTATAAGAGACAACTGATATTTTTAAGTCCTCTTCAATCAGAGGAATATGGGCAAATTGGACACTAAAGTAATAAGCTGTAGTGTGTGAATTAGGGATTGAGATGTTTTTATGCCATAATTTCTATATACTTGTCAGAATCTAATCTATAGTAAGATTGTTTTTCTGTCTCTGGTAACATTTAATAACATTTAATGCAGGCTCATCACACTGTGTGGCACAAACTGCTGGAAAGATCAAAGAGGCTGGTAAGTCTCAGTGGTGAAATTCATCTTTCCAAACATGATAATATGCTGTGATAGAACAGAATTTGAATGATTAGAGATGAGTAATGTCAGAAATGTATCTTTAAGAATGGAAATGTTAACAGGTGAAAAAAAAAAATTGCGCATGAAATCTAACTGATTTATAGTAGATAGAGGATGTTCTGGTATTATTTTAAGTATGACTACTAAAATGCGTTCAGAAAAAAACATACATTATTTAGTCAATATATTTTTTACTTTTCCAAAAAACTGAAGCAAAGTATATCGGACTTATCATTCATGACTTGAAACTGTCTGCTATTGAGAATCTCAGATGTTTTTTTTAAAAGTCTCTCTAAGCTGTTTTTAATTATCACTTGATACTACATCAGTATTTTTCAAATTCATCTCTACAATTTATGTTGATATCGTGTGTGTAGAACTTTAAGATAATTTTTTCTTGCTTCAATCATGAACATAAAATGAGAAAACTGAAAATTGCAGTAACGTATTTATACTTAACTAGATTTTAGATAATAGTAAATTTTTGGTCACAGGTTTGAGAGGGCACAAGCAAACATATTTTCAATAAGTAAATGCAGGGATAAAATCTACCACTGGGTGAACCTGAGTGGAAGCCCCCTGGAAATGAAAGAAAGTGCAGTTTTATTTTTCCCTGTTTAAAACCTACATGGAAAATAGACTTTCTTGAAAACTTTTTTTTCTGTCAAACAGTGTTGAGAAGTTGAAATTGGCTTATCCAGGAAAAGTTTTACACTGAATAAATGCAAAAAGACAAGTTTTAGGATAAATGGAACAACAAAATATAAGTTTGTATATAACCAGAGACTGACTTTCAAAGCACGGTGAAACCTAGGTAATCATTGTAAGAATTAAACAGCAGAAGTTCTGGAGCCTTCAGAACAATTATTTACTTTTATAGCAAAAGAAAGAAAAAATAGTGTATACCTACTGAAATTCGTTAGCCAAGGAGATGCTCAGACCCTAACCTATGAATTTTTTTAATGAAATGAAATGAAAGTTTGAAGATGTTTTTTTTTCAGATTGTTTAATTTTGGAGACAACATTTGCCTGTGTATACTGTCCTTTCTCTTTAGACTGACAATGTGAGGGGAGGATTTCCAGAATCCAGACTTAGATCATGTTTAAAAAACAATAACAAAATTGTTATGTTTCTGCAGGTCACTGAGGAAAAAAGAATGGAAGTAGCAGCAGAAAGTCATGAGGCAAAAGATGAAACTGAAGAAGGAAAAACTCTATCAATATAATTTAACATGTACATAATAAAGTGGTGTTCTTTTGTTTTTTTTTTTTTTTTGCTTGACTTATTTGAGCCACATGTCACAATGTCTTGGTTTAATTCATTTGAGTTCTGTGAAGCTGAATCACGGGTAGCTGATTTAGGTAGCCAGTATTTCACATTTCAGTCTACTTGAATTTCAGTTTTCTGCTACTGTTAAGCATGAATTTTACCAAAAAACAACAACAAAAAGTTTCATTTGTTGTCAACGGTTTATGGGCGTTCGGCCCGGTTCCGTGACGAAGAGGACGGGGGATCCACAGGTCCACACCCTGTGAAAAGGGAAAAGGGGAAAAAGGGTAAGGAGATGGCCCTGAGAGCAAAGAACAGCGCCAACAATCTGAGGAGAAACAAACTAATTTACTAAATAAGATATCGGAATGCAAAACAACACACTATAATACAAGATAATTACAATTTAAGCTGATAAATCCAATACAGAGAGAGAGAATGTCCCAAAATCAAGGTAGGCCTTACTCTACTACCGACAATAAGACGGCTGGAGAGCGAGGTGCTGCCAAGACGAGAGACGGTGGAAAAAGGGACGAGGTCTCGTGATCTGCAAGTTTTTATACTGCGAGCTTTTATCTTTTCCCTCCGGCTGGAAAATGGTAACAGAGGAGCAAAGTGCCGTGGGGAATGTAGTAGTCCTTCTATTCTGAGAACCAGGTACATTCACTACATGATGTTATAATGTGGAGTACCAATAACCAAAAATCATAAAACCATGACATTTGTGATAACTTACCTTAGAAATTACCTTTGTCCTTATATCACAGTTTTATGGGTCCAGATGTTGTCCTCTCTGATTTGTGCAGTTTGGCCATCCTCTTCAATGTGATATAATTTCAGGACCGTTTCTTACATGAAGAAAGAACTTAGAACTCCTGACATGGTGTGTTTCTTGCTGGAGCTTCCTGATGAAATTCCACTAACTTCCTTAACTACTGCACTAGAAAGTTGAGACAAATGTCTTAAAAACAAACAAAAAAATGCACAAAAAACTCCCAGAAGCCCATAAAGGGTTACAAAAGGTTCTTACTTTCTAATTTCGATTTTCTGTCTGAACTGGAATTAGATTATCTTTTGTGTTTGCTGTTCAAAAGACTCCCTGTTCAGTATTTCACTGAATAATTAACGTAGCTTTACTAGTACAAGAATAGCAGAATGTAAATGCTGAAAAGTTCTTTGTGGTTATTAATTGTCAGCTGTACAAGAGCAGTTAATATCAGTTCTAAAGATCATTTGCCAGAACAGTACCAGCAATGTAGTATATTACTTCCATCCCCAGTGTAGTGAGATTTATTATGCATTTTCATTCTTTGATATTTAAATAAGGTGACTTCAATTAAATGTCTCAGGAGGTTTTTGTTGGATGATAGTTTCTGACATTTTGTATTTTCATCCATCGCTCATTAGAGCTTCTCTCATTATACCAGAAGAGATTTTATTACTATTTGAAGTGCAAATATTTTCACTGAATGTCATCTCACTTATTTCACTGTTAACTGCATCTCTTGCCCAGCAATCAATTGGTACACAGTTTTGCATAACAGGGTAACAGTTCAGTAAAACACATTTAAGTAAGGAAGTCTTACCTAGATTATTGAAGCTGCAATAACTAATAAGTAAATAAATGCTAAATGTGAGAGAAGGTAGAAGAAGAAAGGCTGAAGAAAGGATGAAAATAGCTTCTTTTGAAATTGTGGAAGACTAAGAAATGTATTAAAGTATCTTTGTTCCTATACATTTTTGTGCCCAGTGCCATTTTAGCGGGTTACAGTGAGATGTGAAGTCTATATATATACTAACAGACTACGGCTTTTGATATTGTTTCCTGCAACACATCTTTGAGGTATAGTCCCTGTTCTCAGATTATTTAAAAAACCTTTTTGTTGCTTCCCCCACTCCCCCTTAGCATTGCAGATGATTCTTTATCATGGTATTGACTTTTTTTTTTAATGACATTCTTACATAAGGTTTACTTCAAGTGTACATACCCACATTCTATATATTTTCTTAAGACTATAAATGATCTCTGTAGTGAACTTCAAATATTTTTTCTTTTCAACCAAACCTTCTGGAGTATGCTTTGGCTTTAGACCTGTTGCTCTGGTGCTACTGAAAAAGCAGACATTGGGTAGTGTATTGAGAAGCAAAACGTTTGTGCTTTTATTTTTTATTTTTGAAGTACCTGCAGGCTTTGATTAACCCACCTGGAAATTATGCAAGTGGGAACTCATCTAGTCATCCCATTCTGAATCTTAAGCCAACTGTAACACCAGCCCATGCAGTCTATTTTTGGGAATTGCATTCAAAATTCCTCCTGGATTCCATGACCCAAGGACAATGTCAGTGTGGAAATTTGGATTTTTTTTTTAACCTTAATTAGGGCGTAATCATATAATCATAGAATACCCTGAGTTGTAAAAAACCATTAAGGATCATCGTGTCTAGGTCCGGGCTCCGCACAGGACCACCCAAAATTCAAACCCCATGACTGATAACGTTATCCATATGTTCCTTGAACTTGGGCCGTGCCCACTGCCCTGGGCAGCCTGTTCCACGCCCACCGCCCTCTGGTGCAGACTCTTTCCTTATGCCCCAGCTGCCCCTCCCCTGACGCAGCTCCATGCCGTTCCCTCGGGCCCTGTTGCTGTCACAGAGAGCAGAGCTGAGCGCTGTCCCTCTGCTCTCTGTGAGGAGCTGCAGTTGCCATGAGGCCTCCCCTCAGCTCCTCTGCTCTGGGCTGAGCACACCAAGGCATCTCAGACGCTCCTCATGTGTCTTCCCCTCCCGACCCTTCACCCTCTTGATAGCCCTCCTTTGCACACTCTCTGATAATTTTCTGTCCTTACGCTGTGGCACCCAAACCTGTGTGCAGTCCTCGAGGAGAGGCTGCACAGAGCAGCACAGGACAACCCCTCCCCTTGCCCAGCTGGCAGTGCTGGGCCTGGTGCATTCCAGGGTACGCTTGGCCCTTTGGGTTGCCAGGACACACTGGTGACTCCCATTCAATTTGTCCTCAACCAGAATCGCAGATTTCTTTCTGCTGGGCTGCTTCCCAGCTCTCTACACCTGGTCTGTACATAGACCAAGAACTGCCCTGTCCCAGGTGCAGAATCCAGCACTTGCCATTTTGTTGAAGACTCTCTGCAAGGCCTCTTTAGTCTGGAGGGAATCAACAGCTCTTCCCGATTTAGTATCTGTGCTTTAAAGCTTTTTTGGGGAAGAGAGGGGAGTGAGGGATGATAACTCGGAGCCTGCAGAGCTCATGCCACGAGGTGGCAGCAGCGGCGCGGGAAAGCAGATCGCCCTCTGGGGATGTTGGGACTGCCTCTGGGAAGGGGCGAGCCCGGAACTGTGTTACCGAAAAGGCTGCTGAGGGCTACCGACTGATGTTTACATGAGGTTAGGAGAGATTTAGGTAAGATGTTAGGAGGAAATTCTTTCCTCAGAGGGCAGTGCGGCGCTGGCTCAGGCTGCTCAGGGAAGCTGTGGTGCCCCATCCCTGGAGGTGCTCAAGGCCAGGTTGGATGGGGCCCTGGGCAGCCTGAGCTGGGGGGGGAGGCAGCCCTGCCCGTGGCAGGAGTTGGGGCTGGGTGGACTTTGAGCTCCCTTCCAGCCTAAGCCATTCTGTGATCCTATGAAGTGTTTTCCTGCCTTCACATATTAAAGACTGGAAAGACAAACTTATGCAGGATCCTGCTACTAGCTCACATCTTGACATAGGTAGACTCCAGAAGGCAGGTGTTCCTTTGGAAGAGGTTGAGCTGGAAGTTGTACTTGGAAAGCACCAAAATACAGTGCCAATTAAAACACAATCAGGTAATAGAAGATGGTGATTGCTTCTCTCTTACGACCAGAGTTGTGATGACGGCACTTTTCAGGAAGTAGGAGATGTAGTATATAAGTATTGGTAATGTAAAATACCAAAGTGAGGTTGGAGCTCGGACAACTCTAGTTGAGGGTGAATTCTAGATCTGTCCTGCATACTGTGAAGCTTTTCTCCGTCATCTGCACTGGAGGTAACCCAAAGAGACCACAGTAGGTCTGTTCAAAAAGAGGCAAAAAAAAGTAGAAACTGTTGTTTTCCTATACTGAATGCTATAATTTCCGGTAACTACAGGGATTGGAGGAGGGTAGATGAACAAAAGAGACTACAAGATTAAGCAAAATCCCCTCCTGATCTCTTCCTCACTTTTATTAAATTATTTTCAGGTTTACAGAAGTAGTTCTAATATATTCATTTTGCAGAAGAAAACCAGATCCATCTACAAGAAAGACACTGAGACCTTGGAGCATGTCTCGAGAAGGGCAACAAAGCTGTGAAGGGTCTGGAGCACAAGTCAATAGAGGGAGCAGCTGAGGGAGCTGGGATTGTTCAGTCTGGAGAAGAGGAGGTTCAGGGCAGGCTTTATCATTCTCCACAACTACCTGAAAGGAGGTTGTTGTGAGGTGGGAGTCAGCCTCTTCTCCCAGGTAACAGCAATAGGACAGTAGGGAATGGCCTTAAGTTGTTCCAGTAGAGGTTCAGGTTGGATGTTAGGAAAACTTTCTTCTCAGAAACAGTGGTGAGGCATTGGCACAGGCTGCCCAGGGAGGTGGTGGAGTCACCATCTCTGAAAGTGTTCAGGAACTGAGGGAAATGTTCAGTGGGGCATGGTGGGGTTGGGTTCATGGTTGGAGCTGATGATCTTAGAGGTCTTTTCCAGCCTTAATGATTCTATGATTGTTTGTGATCTAGAGGTATGAAGACTCTAGGGAGACATCATAATGCAAAATACAGATTTTAGAGAAAGGGGAAGGCAGGGAGATTTAGGCCAACGTACGTGAGTAAAAGACAATACTAGCAAGTGGTAATCTCTTACTGCTGTTTGGTAACTAAGCTAATGCTATACCACTCAATTTATCACAATCCTTTTTAATATCTGAACTTGCTAGTGCAGCTGTATTCATTTTGTAATTACTTCTTTTTTCTTGTAAGGAATTCAGACACAGGAATTCACTATCTAAGAGACATTCAACGGGAAGAATTGGCAGTAGATATTTCTGGAAGAACACCAACCATGTGAAAATGGTAATGCTATCATGCTGTAGTCTTTAGTAAGATTTAACCCTAGTCATGGACAGTATTAACATTTTTTCAGAGTATAAAGTATGTCTATATTTTTATATACGCTAAAATAATACCTACAAATTAATATGTCAAGTTTTCTGGGGAATTAGCTATGCAGAAAAAAACATATAAATGGTATAATAACCATATTTTTATCTGCTGTTTATTTCTTAAGTTCACAGATCACTGTTCATTTACATTTTAAAGAGAGAAAATGTATGAGAATATGCATATGATTTTTACAGCATGACTATGAGGATTGGGACCCATTCTCCTCCTTGGAAGTGTAACTTCTATTGACATGGGTATATATAGGACAGAAATGGGGAATGCAGGTTGGGAAGTGGAGAGATGGGATGAAATGAAGATGTCATTGTTTGAGTAGCATGCCACTCATGATCACTGAGGTCAGTACCGTATGCCGCAGTACACAGCTCTGTTGCTGCTTGAAGGCTCTGAAGAAGAGATAAAAATCCCTTACTGGTGCCACACAGTAAATGAGACTTATTGAATAGAATGAGGATCCAAGGAGTGTATCAAGTAGTGTTTTCCTTTTGGGAGTACATAATTAACATCATCACTTAATTAATGCTCCTTTTTAATCTGCGCATCCCATGTGAGAATTTAACTTATGAAGATAAACTCAGCAGTATCTTCAGGTTTCTGCATTTCACAGAAGTGTTTGTGTTAGACGAGGCTTCCCAAGCCCATAGTACAGCCAGGACTCCTCTGCCACAGCACGGTGCAGCTGCATCAGGGCAGCTTGGGACCTGCTTGCAGCTCTCTGGCAACAGCGCTGCCAAGAAGGCAAGCAGCAGTGAGCTGCTAACATGGGGCTGGCTGCCCACTCCTAGGGTCTCTTCATGAAGAGAACAGATACCTCCAAACCTTGCTTCATGTTGACTATGAAATCAGGCTGTGCTGCACTGTTTCACCTTAGGCTCAAAAAATGAGAATTTCCATTGACTCTTCTCTCCCACCACAATTTCTTCCCACTTTCAGTGCTAATTATCTGGTGAAATTAATAGAAATATGATTTTATTTGGTTCTGGCTTTGGAAGGAGTGAGCTGGCTCTTGTGTTCACGTGGGCACAAACTCTTGCTGCTTATGTCCCCGGAAAAGCTTGTGATCTCACAGCCTGTTTTGGAAGAGTCATGCCTTGCAGTAGTCCTGCCTGAGTGGAAAAGTGGTATTCAGTGAGACTGTTAATATGTGAGACTGTTTTATAGATGAGGCCATTGATTCATAAGTGTTTGTGATCTCAAGTTGCTCTGTAATCACACTGCATGCTAGGGGTTCACAGTCAAAACACTGTAGACAGAAGAGGGTATGCATATAGACACAGCACAAATGTTGACCTTGTTTCTTTTCTTACTTAATGATCTATCCTTTGGGGCTTTATTTTCCCCTTATGTTCCCCCATGACTTCTCATTAAGCAGATTTAATTAGGGCATAAGATAGAATATTTCAAAGACTCACTGTCTCAGTTTTTATGAGTATTTACTATCTATCTATTTTGACCTTCCACAAAACAGTTATAACAATATTTTCCCATTTCTTGGGAATTTCCTGAGATTTTTGTAAAATTTTGGAAAGTGCTGGTAATTTCAGAGTAAATTTAATATAGTTTCATTTTCTCTTAATGACAAATGTTTTAACTAAAATCTCAGAGAAGCATTTTTTGTTAGTTTTTGTCTTAAATATAATGAAATTCTATAGAAAAGAATAGAATGCACACTTATGCATGCCAAAAGTTTAATTAATCGCTTTCCTTTCTTAAATGAAATGATGTAATGAACCATTTCTGCAAGAAGTAAAGCCAGAAGACCTGAAAAGCAGTAAAAAAAAAAAAGAGGGAACCAAGTTTCTGAGCTCAGAATATTATAAATTCGATGTCTTACTAAGGACTTATTGATACATAAAGCTGTTTTTTTCTAGTGCCCTTAGCACACATTCTACCAAGTGCATCTGTTTGTAGAACAACCCATCTTTTTACATGTCGAATGGAGTTTTTCTCAGCGTAGTATTGACTGATTCATGATTTCTGTTCTCCTCCCACAGCAGCAGTTTGTTCCTTGTGAGTTCTGGTGAGAGGCATGATACAGTGTTAATGCTAACATGTAGGAGTCATTCAGAGGTAAAAACCCCTATCACGATTAGCATTAACAACATACAGCCTACAGAAGAACTCCACAGACTGGAGTCTGAGACATAAAGAACTGAAACCTCCGTTTTTTCCCCCTTGATACACCTATACAATAAAAAGAGAGAAAAAGAAATTTATCTAAAAATTATGTCATAAAGAGCACAGACATCAGAGGAAAAAGATAAAACCTGTAGTTAGTTAAATGCAAAAGAACCATCTGCTGTATATTTAGAAAAATTCAAGTCTGCAATTGTTTTCAAGTTATTTTTTTAAGAGAGGTATATTAGTATTATTTTTCTTTGAAGAACTTTTATTTCCATCCTTCTCTTAAATACATTTTTTGTACTGCTTTATTTTCATTGAACAGAAGGAATACAAACTGTAGCACATTCTAACCCAGTTTTGTATCCCTGTATGTACCAGTTAATACCATCTGAAATACTCAAAACATTAAGAACCCCAAATAAACCTGCGAACAAACACAAATTGCCTGATTTTATTTTTACTTAATTAGACAAAATACCTATCAGAAGAGCTGACTTTTAAATATGATATGAGAAACAGAGATAAGGAAGAATCATAGTTTCCTCAGTATGCCGTGTTTGTGATTAAGTAGCAAGTGTTCCTTTGGATTATGGAAAAGTGAATAGTCTGTGGAGAGAAAACAGAAAACCTGTTGGATAGGTTCAGTTGCTCATTTAGGATCCATAAGCAGGGCTCCTACATTCTTGTTACAGGAGGCTAGAATGAGATTAATGACCACAAATCTATCCTGTTTGCTAATCTCTCCTCCATCTGATCCTTTGACCATAAAATTAATAAGTACTGATATTTTTTGACCGAAGTTGAACATTTCTTACTTCTTTCAGCCTATTATGAGTTCTCTCTTAAAAACTAAAGAGGAAAATACAGTTTTGTAAATTAGTAATACTATAAAATATTTTTAAAAACTGCAAAGAAATTACATAATGAGGTAGAAATGCACTCAAGATAAAGGTTAGAGGATCCTCATTATATAGCTAATTATCTGATTTTTTTACAGTTTTCAGTTACTTACATCAGAATTGTGGGTTGAATAGTTGAGATAGTCATTCCAAGCATGTTTGAAAAGGCCTAAGTAAAGTCCGGTTAGTTCTCTGCTAAATATGTCTTGATTGAAATATATGTTCCTTTTTCTATCCTCCTAAAATAACAGCTCCAGGGCAGAGGTCAGGTGTAGCTGAATCTTATGTGGTTTCTACTTTCTCTTCTCCAAGTAAACACTTAAAGATAATATTTAGTGTTGTTTAAGCAACAAGTGATATGAAAACCTGCCTGGGAAATGAGACAGGATATATAATTTTGGAGACTTTTTTGGCATGTAAATTCAAAGAAACTTACGTATATTTATAACTTCCCTACTCTTACTAACACATGTTTTAAGAGGAAGTTAAAATGTCATAGTAAGACTGTGATCTAATTTAGAGATTTTAGGGAAATTACCGCTATCTTTGTGCCACTCTAAATGAAACCAGAGAAGTACTGAGTTATGATATGTCAGAGGCAAACAAAAATTCCAAGGTGAATGTAAAATTTTGGTAGGCATAAAAAAGTGGTTTAGAAATTTCCAAACCTCAAGTTAAAAGTGATGATTCAGAGCTCTGTTGAATATTGAGGCTAAACTCTACTGAAATCAGACACTGAGACATGTGGGATTGCATTTGCATTTGTGGGCAATGAAGAGAATTGTTTCTAAACCTGTATATCAGTACTCATAAATGGTGCGTGTGCATGAGCAACATGAGTGTGAGGGGTGAGGGGTGCAGGTCAGGGAGGAGGATGGGAGATGCAAGCTATGGTATCCAACATGGAATCTTTCTTCCTTCTTTTTCTTTTTTTCTTTTTCCTTCTTCCCTTCCTTCCTCCCTCCCTTCCTTACTCCCTCCCTCCCTTTCTTCCTTCCTTCCTTCCCTTTTCTTTCTTTTTCTTCCTTCCTTCCCGTTTCTTTTCTTTTTCTTCCTTCCTTCCTTCTTTTTCTTGTTGTTGAAGAAAGCAACCAAATTAATTCTGTCAATAAAGCCATTGGCTTATCTGAAATTTATGTGGATTGAACCTGTTTTAAGCAGTGTTTTGGATATGATGAACTTCAGAGATCCTTACCAACCTAAGCTGTTCTGATTCAATTATTGCACTTTTAATATCTCAAAGTCCCAGACTCCTTATTCACCATGTGGATATGCATTGTTATGAAAGGCATGATGCAAAATGCCTGTTTCTCTAGTGGGAACACTGCATTTGACTTCACTGAGTGGACAGAAACTTTGCTACAAGAAGCTTCTACAACTTCAAAGTCTGTTGCCCAAAGACTATTTATCACGTTTGTAAATATGCACTATCCTAAACTATTCCACATTACTATTATTTACACCACACTTCCCAAAACCTAATTCTTACGTATCTCTTTAGGCTTTACTAGAAACTTGTATAGATTTTGCTAAAAAAGGAGAATATTTTATCTGTGGTTTGCAGCATCTCTTTGTGGTTGATGGCACTTTCCTCTTCATTTTGCTTTTTACCACATTCAGTCTTGGAGAAGGAGTATTTTTGAAATTGATCACTTCAATAGATATGTTAATTGTTTCTCTAAAGAAGCTGAAGGAGTGATGTATTTGCACTTGCCTACTTCTAACATTACTGTTGAGCAGTGAGGGAAGCAAAAGACTTCAGAGAGCAATAGGTTTCTGTGTTACTCTTGAGAGCCTGCTCTTCTAGGAAAGGTGGGTGACTGGTTTATCATAGCCACTGCCAAGCCTTTGTCTTTGATGCTTTTCAACTCCAAGGTCCTGAATTTAAGTAATGGAACAGTTTTGCATAAGCTGGTGCCCTAGCATTTTAATTTTGGATTTAAAAGCTGCATAGCTTCTCTAAAGCTGCAAACTGTTCTGCTTCTATGTGCTAAAGGAAAAAAGAGAATCATGTTTTATCAGGAAGTGGTGAGAAATGGCATGTGTTTCCTCTTGCTGAACCTTTGTAACAGCCTTTTGTATAGCTGTCTGATTTCCATTACATGAACAAATACATAGTCTTCTAAAAATGTGGCTGTACCATCAGTGGAAATGATGATCATCTACTCATGTTTTAATGCAATTCAATAAAATCCCCTATAGCTAACCTTGCTACACTATATAAAAAAAGAAAAAGTTCACAAGATCTGGTGTTTTTTCTCTCTTCCTCTCTCCACCACTCTCTCTTTCTTCAGTTATTAGTATCAAAGTAACATGTACATTCTTCCTATCATATCTGCTGATCTCTTTGGTCATCAGCTCCCACCTGCTTATCTACTTTTCTGTTCCTTCATCTGCTCTAGTGACCTCAGAACGATAAATGTGTTTTAATTTCATTTTCAAACCTCACATTACTATTGACTGCACAGATTCTGTCTGTATCAAAATTGATCTCCTAGGTCAGATGTTCTACTCCTTGATTATTTTATCCTTGTTTGACACTTGGAGACACATGAAAATGTTCTACCTTGCATTTTTGTGCTTGTCCGTTCTTGATTCTCCTCCCACTTTCCTTCAGATATAATTTTTTTTTCGCACAATTCCTTTCTGCTAAAGGTCGTTTGCTGCTAAGGCAGCTTCAAGAAATTTACTGTACTTTCTGAGGTGCATGTGGGGCAGCTGGGATAAACTGAATATTTGGGTGACTTAGTTTTAACTAGAAGCAATAAAAACAAGAGCAAAAATAGTAAACATTTGCAATATTTTCTCCACTCTTGTATGCACATATGTACATGTTTTTAATTTCTTTTCTGTCTTTGCAATATCATCAGTTTGTAATGATACTTATCTTCATTTCTGTTGCAAAGCAACTGATTGAATCTTTCCTGAGATTTGTGGCATTATGGGAAAAAAATGACTAATAGTTGTACAGACTAATGCATAAAACAGTCTTTTTCAGAATCTTCCAGAATATGTGAGAATGGACATCACATTCACAGCTTTCTTTTTATTTCATGTAGATTTTTTTTATAATCTGTGAGTTATTGAGGCACTTAAATGTCTACTGAAATGTAGGTAGCTCATTGTTCTGTAACTGGTGCATTTCCTTCATCAGTTACGTACATGTAGTTAATCAGGTCATCCACATACTTACTCTCAATGCAGATTCCTTTCAGAAGGAGTATTGCAAGTACAGTTCAAACTACTTAATAGAAGTTCTGCAAGTGCTCATTTCCACAACTTTTCATTTGAACTTCACTGTTACCTCAAGGGTTTGAATGGACTTGCACTGGATCACTGATGGACTACAAACATCTAGTCTTTAAGTCTAGTTATATGATTACTAACGATCTTTGACTCACAAATCCAAGTGACCATATTAGTATTTATCTACCAGCCAGCTAAAGGCGATCCTTTGGTATGAATATGTAGTAAAATAGCCTTTTGTTTCTGGATTGGCAGCAAGAGTACATGCGAGTTTTGATAGTACTTTTCAATATGAAGTATTTGTAGAAACCAGATGGAGATTAGGAAAGTAACTTGAACTCCGCAGTGTTTGATAGCGATTTTTGAAAGGGTAAAAGGTATTCACTAAACAACAAAAAGGAATTTAGGAGTCTTTCTTGTGGGGAGCCTCATCTGAAGATGCTTAGGTTGTGCAGTCACCTCCATTAGTGGGAGGATATGAGGGACAAAAGGCTATTCACCAAGGCCAGGAATCTGCCATGAACATGCACATGAGTATGTATATTCACAGCCCTGTTGGAAGAATCAAACTGCGATAGACTCACAATCCTAATGCTTTGAAGTTAAAGAATAGAGACCAACACTGACGACAGTAGGCTTTAAAACAGACCTGGCAAGCTCTGGTCTGTTAATTCCATTCACCTCCGTATATACCAGACATAGCTTGCAAGCACAATACCAGATTACCTACTGAAAAGTAACTAATGGCCTGATTCTGTGCGAAGAAAACTTGAATGAGCTTTGAGATTGTGTGAACAACTTTGTAGGATACATGGGATGAGACTCATGCTACCTGGCTGCAACTATACAAAAATTAGTCTTTGGCCCATGCTATCTATCTGTGTATCATCCTTAACATTCAGCGGAAAAACAGAGAGAAGTGGGCACTGGCCAGAGGGCAGCATGATTCACCTGTATTACATCTTTCTTAGGGTATGACAAATTGCCCTCTGGAGGTATCTATTTCCTTTAATTTCTAAAAACTAAAATTTGCTGCAGTAGACGAGAGTGACTTTTGGATATGTCTTCCTCTGCAGCCATGAAAAAAAGTAACTTTTGTAAAAAATACAACCAAAATGAAATGTACTAGTTTCAGAGATGGTGTTGCCCTTGAATGGCAAAAATCTAGTTTGACTGAAAAAGAATCAGGTTTGGCAATTAGTGTCATTAGCACATACTCTAATTCTTTTGATTACCTTCAAAGCGCCATTACAAATAAACAGTACACCACACATCCATTTTCAAATACTCTATATGCATTTTCAGAAGTACTTCACCTCTCATTTCTCAGAAAAAAAAACAATTTTTTTTTAAAACAGTCAGAAAAATTTAGGAAACAAACCTCTTACATAAGGCACTGGAAGAGCAACAAAGATGTATATGTAGGTAGGAGAGGTGTTTCATTGCTGAAAATGTATCTCCAACTAACTTAAAATGTCCCCATTAGATTTATTTCACATTGTGGACTAGGTAGCTGGAAAATTTTGGAATATATTTCAGCTGCTTTGTTGGTTCTTTTATAAATTAAAGATTGCCATATTGAAAAGTAATAAAATAAATGATTGATGTTAGATACCAGCTACCAAATTTGAGTTCAGGGCAAATTTGTGTGACTAAATTAAACCTCAGAGTTTTCCACCAGGCAGGTATTATTGCTCAGCACGGAGTGCTGCTTTGTCAGTACGGTTATGCATTTCAGGAAAGTTGTAGAAAAGCCCTTAGTTGTAATTTCATTTTTAAAAGAATAAAAACAAATCATACCTAAATGATGCAAGTCTAATGGTATTTTTTAAAGATGGCATTTCTCTGTTGCTTATTTATGAAATGGGGGCCTGCGTCCAAAATTATCTGAGTGGCCAAAATTATGTAAGTGAAAGCAGTCAGTACAGTTACTATTTCCCAGCTCAACATCTCTCTGGAAAGCTGTAGGCAGGAGAATAACTGCAAGTTAGCCATAAACCTCTTTCAAATAGATAACTGAAACATTTTAGAAGTGGTGTTCCCCATTGCCTGATCTTCTAAATGATCCATCTCAAAATGAATAAAGGATGAGTGCAGGAATTAAAAAGCAGCATGCGTTCCCCATGGTCTCCTAGCTGTCTGCAGACACCTTTCTCATGTGCGCTGTGCTCTGAGTTACGTGAGGTGTAGCCACCTGCAGAAGTGCAAAGACAGCAAGGGGACTGTTCTGTATTCACTGGAGGCTGACCATCTTTGTGTAATTCTGGATGGCCAAAGGCGTATCACTGCAAGGATGTCTGTCTGAGTATTTCTGTACGAGTGTAAACATTTGAAGTTTAGCTGTCTCTAAACCCTGTCCTAGGGCCCCTTCCCTTGGTCTGCTCCCGTCTCCTGTAACATATGATCTTCTCATTAAAAAAAAAAAAACACACGCAAAAATAAACAAAGAAGCCAAAGAACCAAAGTGAAAAACCTACCTGCTATGAGGCAGTTTCTTTACACAGAGATGCAAGCAAAACCAATGCAGCAAGAAGGCCACAGACTTCCTTTGTTCCATCTCACATGTTAACCATGAGCACTTAGCCTGGGCTGTATTTTTTTTTTTTCTGAGATAGAAAGAGAGAAATAAGGCAAACAAAAATGAAAAAAAAGCCACTGAGGCAGCAGCAGTTGCCACAGAGGTCTGCTGGTCTGGCTGGTCGCCCGATATCCCTGCAGCACGAGTTAGGTGAAGAAAGCCCGTTCCAAACAACTTGAGACCCTTTATAAGTCATGAAGGTGACTCATAACTAACCGCCTTGCCTTGCCTTGAGTAAATCCCCTGCTTTCCTTTTCTTAGAACAGAGCTTAAAAAAAAAGAGAGAGAGAGAAAAACCAAGGAAAACAGCAAAGTCCAATCAAACTGAGGATTTAAAAAAAAAAAACCAACCATGTACTTTCCTTCCCTCAGACAACTTGGCATCAGATTTTGAACTGAGTAATAATAATAAATGCAAGCAATTGTTTAGTAGTGACAGTACACTTAAAGAAGTTAAGGGTATGTCGTGCGAGAGGGAGCTCATGCTGGTATCTTCAGAGATCTAAACTGGAGAGGGAGTTCACTGTGGTGAGCTGCTTCTTAGTATTCTTCACATTACTTTTTCATCCACAACTGTTCTGCATGGACTTTCTATATCACAGTTAACTCCTGTAGACTCAACTGTAGTGGAACAGTTGTAGACCTCTAAAACTAGGGATAAGTTCTAGCCAAGTTAGGATATATATGCAAGACTGTAAACAGTGGATTGTGGAGCACCAGTATTAAAATTATATGTTGTTTTTTAACATTATTTACAGATGACTGCTTGAAAGATATGTTGGTCTAAACACACAGAAGATATAAATGCATACTGTTCTTATGTTCTGCACATATTCTCAGAAAAATTTATATCAATTTCCAGCAAGGAAATATGTGGTTGTTAACTCCTGATTTTCCTCAGGTTGTGTGCTCTCAAAATACCAACATTTTTGCTATAAATAATGGAATTCCATTTGTCTCATATACGAAAGTTCAGTGATTTTTTCCAGAAATGTTTTCATTTCAGCACTCATTAAGACAGCTGAAAGTCAATAATTCTTTGTGCCAACCATTGAAACATAAGGAAATAAAAAGTTCTGACAGATTCCGTCTTCCACACACTGGTCTTCTATTTGTTGCAGGTGTATAACATCTTCATTTACCCCATCGAACCCATGTAAGTTTTTGGTGCTTGTCCACATATTCTGCACTCACATGACTAGACCAGGCCATCATGTCTCATTAACAACATGATCAATTTTGGCTCCTGTGGCTGTAGGGAGAAGATTGAAACTGCCATTGGAGCACCTAAGCAGAAGCAGTTCTGAGAAAAACAAAATTCTGTGGGTGCCGGATCCTTGGTTATTTTTATCTCTGAGGTCCCCTGCTCCAGGGACGTTACCATCCATCAGACAAGCTATGTGTGCTTCTGGAGAAGAGGGCAGCTACTAAGCTACTTGCGATCCTCTCCCCTGTGTGTCTCCTCTTACGTGGTACTTGTTGATGTAGGGCCAGAATGTGAAGCCAGTTTCCATGGGGAAGAGGAGGGAGGCTCTGTGTCAGTGAGATTAGACCCTGGGATTGTTTCCAGCCTGATTATATAACACAAAAATCTTAATTTTTACCACAATGTTTTTAAAAAAATGCATTTTTACTTGATTTGACTATAAATTGGGAACTCAAATTCCTAAGGAGATGAGGCACATACAGCCACACTGGACATGTGTGTGTCTGTGCATATCTGCTGGTCTCTCTGATGACTTGAAGTCATGGATCTCTTTGAATCCGCATTGACAATGGAATATCTCAAGGATAGGAATCTCCTATCATTTTTGTGAAAACAGTGAGCAGATCAGGAAAGGCCTTATTCAAATTCCCACTTGTGGAAAGGATGGTAATTGGATTTCAGCTCTTATCAAATAGTACAGGGGCCACATGGGAACTCAATTACAAATCCGTAGGCAACCAGATTATGCTCATTTTGCTACTCACAAAATGACCTGGTTTGTAAAGGATTACATTAAGTTCATGAAAGCACCAGTCATTAGATGATTTTAGGCTGAAGAAAAATAAAATTCTAAACTCACTGTGAACAATGCGCATGGGTAATTTAGCACGAAAGCTGTCAAGTAGGCTTTGATTCCTGATTAGGGCTCTGTGTGCACATCTGTGTTTGAAGGCATGCCCAGACCGATGAGTACTGTGAGGCAGTCTGGTGCCATTGCCATGGTCCAGGACCTTGCCAAGGCTCTGCCTGCTCTGCCTTGCTTACTCCCTGCTCCTCTAAATTTCACTCCCCAAACTTGTTTTTGCATCTTACAGCAGTTGTCACTGTGGTTATGAAGTCAAGTACAGCACAGAACCATAGCACGAGGGAGAGACAAATGCCTCTTTTCTTGAGACAAAGCTCTAACACCCTGCAAGAACATGAAAAAAGGACCTTTAAAGTCAGTAAAAACATTCAGTCTTGTAAAGTACGCCAGGTATTTTTTAAATTTCTCAAGTTCTTCTAGTTGTCTAGCATACGTTGAAACAGAAATACCCAATTGACATTGATGGTCAATTTTCCCAACTTCTGTGATACAATCTGAGATATGCCTGGCCAACAGAGGGCATTATATTCATACAAGCAGTCGACTCTGGTCCAGACAGACATCAAAGAAAGAGTGAGCTTAGTCTAACACCAATCAGAACCATAACATTCCTAATTTTATTTGAGATAGTGGTTAAAACTCTTAGTGACATCTATCAGAGACAGCAGCGGATCGAAATTTGGTCTCTATTAGAAAATAAACAAATAATGGAAGAGGTGGAAACACCAGATTTAATTATAACAATTTAATGACAGAAATATTATCTTCAAAAAGAGTCTGTTTATGAGTAACTACGGGAGTTTAACGTGGGTCGCTGGGAAAGGGAATGACAGTCTAGATGCAGCACAATTCTCTTTTAATTAACTGCAGTTCTCTTCAGACTTTCCAAACTCATCTTTTTCTACTCTTTGATATAAACTGTTTATTTCCTTGTCTAATGAGTTTTCTGAGCTGAAAATTCCAAGATTGCTTTAATTAGGCTTTGCAATGGAAGTCAACTGTAATCTTTTATTCTTAATACACTTTTAATACTTTTATGGAAATTGTGACATTGATTAGATGAAATAGTTTTGAACAAAAGTTCTTTAAAATGTAACATCTCAGTTAACAAAAGGTATCCTATGGTTCATCAGTTCCTGTCACACTGCTGCAGAAATGCCTAAAGCATAATTTGAGATGGATGTTTGAAGATTTTACAAACTCTCTTCTCCTCCTCCAACCCTTCACAACAGCCTATGGCATGGCAATTTGTCCAGTTCTGGGACTTAATGGCAACTGATTTGAGTTTACAGGAAAACAGTTTGTTGTGGGCACCAAACTTTTCTCAAGTTACTCTTTAAGTAAGCCTGTCATAGTGCCTATCACCTGTGATACTGAAATCCTATTGGCAAGCCACAGAGGAGCCAGAACATGATTGCTCAGCTCTGTCTGCCTTTTCTGATTCAAAGGTCATTAAGTCCTAGCAACAGCTTCAAACACCGATAAACAGTGCCCTCCCTTTCATCACAGCGTCTCTGGTCCATGCGGTGGTGATGCTGCCTTCTGAAGCTGCCGTGCAAGGAAGGTGTTTGGGGTGACCTACTTTCCAGAGGTACCTGAGAAAGTAGAGCCAGTACCTCCAGAGCTGGAGGAGCTCAGGAGAAACAGCTGAGCTGCTTCTGGTCCTCTCCCAACCATGTCAATACTGTCAGCAAGGAATTCAAGAGGATGAGACAGAGCAATAGGCTGCACAGACCTTGGAGGGCAGCTTGGAGGCAGTGCCAGCAAAAAGCTGGGGGAATGGCTTTGAACGTGAGCTCCAAAGCTCCTTTGCTCAAAGCTGAAGAAGGAGACAGCAGTGATGGAGAAGGCTGCTTAAAAAGCTACATCCTAGGTAAAACAGGTTCCTTCTACTTATTTAAGGAAATGAAAAGGCATGTTCCTAGACTGCAGTGACGACTGGAACTAGGAAGGAGGACTCCAGTTAGAGAAGAGAACAAATGTTATTGTGAACTCTTTTAGGATCATCTTCTCATGGTGGAATGGACTATATTCAGATGAATACACATTTTAATGCATCCTGGAGAAGTCCAGGTGTGACTGAATTAAACTCAGATGTAATTAAAATGTATCAATAATATCAAATTACTGGATGTAATTTCTAAGACTTTTGAATTGTATGTATCTGGACATCAAAGAATAAAGTTTGGATTTGTATCCTAATGGCATTTCCCCTAGCACTGTTCTTAGCTTACAGTTGCAGCTCCTGTAATTTCTGAATTTTTTTGTTACGATGTCTCTTTTTTCTTGGAGGAGAACTCACATCTTTTATTCCCAGACTTTCAGTAGTTCTAATTTCTAGCAGTCCTTTGTTATTATCTGTATCATCCATGCTTTGCCCACTTTAATGCTAGAAAGAAAGGCAGTAAAGATGGTAGGTTAAGGTTAAACTTAAGGAAGAAATTCTTCACAGTAGTGAGGGACTGGCACAGGCTGCCCAGAGAAGCTGTGGGTGCCTGAACCCTGGAGGCTCTTAAGGCCAGGTTGGATGGGGCCCTGGGCAGCCTGAGCTGGTGGGTGCTGAAATTGAACTAAGTAACAGTTAACTTAAACAATTACCGTTAACTGTTTGAACTTCCTGAAAAATTACTATATTATACCAGAGATGCAGGGGGACATATCCTGAGCAAGAGAGAGGAAAGTTGAGGAGTAGATGCAATGTAGATTTTAGGGAAATAGAAGACAGATTACAAAGCAAAAGAAAAGTGAGCCTAGCTTGGTATTTCCTCACAATAGAAGAGCTGGCAATGCTTTACATTATTTAGAGCTATTTGTGAGTGCCACTTGAAAGTAAAAATCCTTTCTCCAAAATTTAACATACTTTGCTTGAGGGTGGTTCTCATGCTGTTCCTTTGTGAGCTGCATCCGAATACCTGTTAAATGCATCTGTTCAATCATTTCGCACTGTAATAAGATGTAGTGAGGTAAGGCATAGAGCATAAGGTTTCTTCCTATGAGATATCATTCAGTGGCTCTGACAGTGGAGTTCTGCTCATTGTAGAATGTTGCACGGATTGAAGATTTCTTGGTGGAGAGTGTAGCTAAAAATGTCTGATAAATTGAGTTAACTGCATCATCTGGGGTTTGGGATCTAAAGTCTCAGATTCTTGCTCACCTGTTATGGTTTAATCTGAAGATCTCCATGCTGTTTTATCAGTTTTGGACTGTGAGGTATATTTTATTCATCTTAAATATTTGGATATTTTTGAAGTGAGTGAGTGTTTTGAAAAACCATCATCTGCAGGACGGTAAGAATTTGTAAGAATTCCACAGTGCAAGATATCCTTATTACAGTTTCAGGATTTCACTTTGCCTTGATGTCTAGGGGAATTTAGGTAAGAATTACAAATTCGTCTAGCCTTATTCAAAGCTCTCAGCTTTGCCACTGCCTGCTGCAGTCTGTATGTCACTCTCACAATCTAGCAGAGGTTTCATCAAGAACTAAATTGGAAATATCCACCAACTACTGAAAATTTAGAGCTGAATCTGAGCTTACTGCACAGTTCTGTTTCAACAACATACTGCGCTGTCAAATCAAGAAGCAAAACAGATGTTTATTCCCTAGACTGAGAGAGTATGTTAATGTTTATTATGAAAATAATTATTTTCCAGATGTTAGAAACAGCAATATTGAAAAGAGGGGCCACTCATGAAAACATCCACAAGTATCTTTTGTAGATAAATAAAAAATAAAGAAATTACCCAAAGAGTACAAGAAAAGGCTCTTAAAGAAAAATCTCTCCCTCTAAGCACCACTATTTCCCATTCAGACTGATTTTCTTTGTTCTAAGATTGGCAAGGCTGCAATATGTCATGTACTGAAAGGGTTAATGGATTTTATCTGCTTCACTTGTACTCACAGGAAAGCTACTTCGGTCAATTTCCTGTAACACAGAGAGCTGTATCACAACATGAAACACTCAGCTGACAGTTTTATGGCAAGAAATGGAAGGAGCCGATCTGAGACTGTGCTTCAAAGAGAGCAATGTGGGTGGGGAATTTTTACAAGCTACGCACAAGTTCAGAAATTTCTGAAGAAGTCAATGTCCAATCAATGATCTTTGTTTCTGTAAAGTACGTGGGATTTTGTGCTTTTTTGAGTGATGAATATTTCCCTCCCAGAATCCACTTAATGACAGCAGTGGTTGTTACTGTAGAGGCATGGGATTAAAAAAAAAAGAAAAAGAACAGAAGTAGATAAAAAAAAAAAAGTGGGGTAATATGGTAATAAGTGTCTTTATGTCACAGACAGAGAGAGGCTGAATAAAAAAGTACATGACTGGATGTCATCTGTGCTTTTCTGTGTGAGTCAGTTCCTAGGAAAACTGAATCATTTCTTAGATATAGCATATTATAAACATCGGTATGCATTTTTTCTCTTAATTATCAATAAGGTTTATTAATTATTACAACAGCAGCAGTAACAATAGTAACAATAATAATTTCATGCATAACTCATATACTGAGTAGTAATGGTTAAAAATTCTCATTGGGTAATTATTTTTATTACCCAATTATTTATCTACAAATTATTTATCTACAAAATATACTTGTGGAATATGGGTGGAGTAAGGGCCACATGAGTGGCCCTTCTTTTCACAAGAACTCTCCGTTCAAGTAACGTATGAATAGGTGTGTAAAAGCATAAATAAGACAACTGGAATGGAGTGGGCTGGTCTCAGTGAGGCTGTAGATCTCTGAGAAGGACAGGAGACTGTCACCTTCAAAACAAAGCTGTCGCTGGAGCAGAAATGCATCAGGTTGAGACAATGTCACTGTAACTACTATCTCCATGACTGCAACTATACTCCCATTAAGCTTTTTAGAGAAAAAAAAAAAAAAGAAAAAAAATACAAGCTACCATTTTTCAGGCCTCCAACCTAACAGCTGCAAGGAAGGCTACATAGGAAGGATGGTTCAGTGTCAAGAGGAGATCCAGGGCTCCTACTTTCAACTTTCTGTAAGTGGCAACAGGAGAATTAGAGTAAGCAAGCCTTGAGAGTGTGACAGCATGTGTTACCAGCATCAGGCTACCTTGAGAAACTAAACAGTAATTATGTGCTAAAAATCATGTTATCAAGTCACATCCAATGTAGCCTTCAAAAGAGAGGCTGTGGTCTTGAATGGGGCCAAGTTTAACTTTGAGTCACAGCCCCAACTGATTTCTTCTCAGTCGGAGGGGGAATGAAGAAGGAATACCTATATTGTTCAAATAAGAGCAACACAGTCCTGCACCAAGAAAAGAGTTAAAAATACATTTGAAACAAAGTGCTTTGTTTTTAAAGAAGGATATGATAGCACATGAGGGCTGGATATCTTGTGGTTTTACTCAGGTAAGGAGTACATCCTTGAATAACCAGTCCTGTTAGGTTAAATAAGATTATGCCTGTGTCTATCAGCTGTAGGATCTGGATCATTTATTCCTGCTACATTTCTGAAACAGGAGAAAAAACAGAAAAATACCCTAAACCAGAACATGACTCAACATCAAACACAAGATGAGGGAAGAAGCACTGCAGTTAATAAACAGGCTAGGAGTGTGACAACTCAGCATGGTACTTCTGCATCCATGCAGATCTCTTTTCTGTGAATGATCTGTTACATGTTTAAGCTAACTCATCAGCCTGAGTGTGTCTGACCCATGATGACCCCTGCATAGCGAGGCTGAAGATAAGATTCACAGAGCAATGCCATTGATGGTCTGTACTAATCCTCCTGTTGGTGGCTGGGGATGGCCCCTCAGCAGCTTCTCCAGGGTTCCCAGCATGTCTCTGGCAAACAGGGGTGGCTGGAAAGTCCCTCAGGGCAGTTTCCTGCTATCAGTTTCAAAGCCCAGGAGCCAAAGAAACTCCAGTTTCAGCAGAAGCTCTATATGTCTCTTAATAGCTGGGAAAATTCTGTGACTGAGGTTCTGCTCTCCAGAGCTGATAGAGCTTATACCAAAGCATTTCATAAACCTTACTTTAATGTGAAGTGGTTTGGTCCTGAGGTACTCCCGGTGGAAGAGATGTGGAGCTCTGGGGCTAGAAGCCTCACTGAGTAGAGGTCCCAGCAGAGAGATGAGCTGGTGAAAACCTTCTGAAACATAAATGTTTCCATGAGGCTTATGGTCATCATAAAATTGCATTACGGTGCAGAATTCTTTACCAGCTCTAGAAGATGTTTCCCTGTGCAGAGACCTGAAGTCAAAAGCAAAATATCAGAACACTGATTTAGAAGTGGCAAAACATGTTCCTTCAGGTCCTCTGCATTTTAGGAACATGTTTTAAATATGCTTGTGCAATTCTGAGGACTTGCAAACTATCCTGAGTGAAAGCTGGAAATCTGATGCTATTGCTGAATTCGCGAGTTTGAGTTTTTTGAGGAGAACCCCTAACTATGTAGTTTTGAGGAAAGGCAGGCCAGCAAGGCGAGGTGGTGGAGTTGTTCTTTATGTGAGAGATTAACTGAAATGTATTGACCTCCACCTACGGATGAATGATGAATGAGTGGAGAGTTTATGGGTGAAAATTAAGGGGCAGGCTAATATGAGTGACACCATTGTGGGTGTGTACTACAGGCTGCCTGATCAGGAGAATGAAGTTGATGAGGCCTTCTACACACAGCTGGAAGTAGCCTCATGAGCACAGCCACTGTTTCTCCTGGGGAACTCCAGTCATCTTGACATTTACTGGAAAAGCAACACAGCCAAGCACACACAGTTCAGGAGGTCCCTGCAATGAGTGAAAAATAACTTCCTTACACAGATGATGGAGGAGTCAGCGAGGAGAGGTGGGCTGCTGGACCTTGTTCTTACA
Source organism: Numida meleagris (assembly GCF_002078875.1). NCBI lineage: Eukaryota > Metazoa > Chordata > Aves > Galliformes > Numididae > Numida > Numida meleagris. Next base: position 100,375,036 of record NC_034409.1, on the reverse strand, counting down.
AGCAAAGAAGAACTGGTTGGAGATAGGAAGGTTTGGGGCAGTTCAAGGTCTTGCATGGTACAAGCAGGGCACTAAGTAGGATTGCAGCCCTGGACTTCAGGAGAGACAACTTTGACCTCTTCAAGTTCCTGCTTGGAGTTGAAGCACTGTCATGTAAGGAGGTCCAAGAGAGTTGTTTGACATTCAAGCAGTACTTCTTCCAAGCTCAAGGTCGGTGCATTCCTAAGAGTAAGAAATTAGGCAAAGACAGCAGGAGGCCTGCATGATTGAGCAAGGAAAAACTCATGGAAAAACTCAGAAGAAGGTTTATGGAACATGGAAAAAGGGTCTGGTCACTTGGGAGGGATATAGCAACACTGTCAGGGCATGCAGGGATGCCACAAGGAAGGCTAGGGCCTACTTGGAATTAAATCTGGAGAAGAAAGGCAAGGACAACAAGAAGGGATTCTGTAATTACATAAATAGCAAAAAGAAGAGTAGGGGAAATGTGGGCCTGCTGCTGAATGACTGACTGGGCAGATGAGGGGAGAGCAGTGGATGTTGTGTACTTTGATTTTGCAAGGAATTTGACACTGTCTCCCGCAACATCCTTGCAATGAAACTTAGAAAGTGTGGGATAGGGGAGTGGACAGTGAGGCGGACAGAGAACTGGCTGACTGGCAGAATGCAAAGGGTTGTGATTGGCAGCCCAGTGTCTAGTTGGAGACCTGCAACTAGCAGTGTTCCCCAGGCATCAGTGCTGGGCCCGGTCTTGTTCAATATCCTTATCAGTGGCCTGGATGAAGGGACAGAGTCCACCTTCAGCAAGTCTGCTGATGATACAAAGCTGGAAGGAGTGGCTGACACACCTGAAGGCTGTGCTGCCATTCAGCAAGATCTGGAAAGACAGGAGGGTTGGAGAGAGAGGAACCTGATGAGATTCAACAAGAGGAAGTGCAGATTCCTACACCTGGGGAGGAATAACTGCATGCATAAGTACAGGTTAAGGGATGACCTGTGGGAAAGGAGCTCTGCAGAGAATGATCTGGATGTCCTGGGGGGAAACAGGTTGGCCATGAGTCAGTAGTGTGCCCTTGTGGCCCTGAAGGCCAATGGTATCCTGGACTGCATTAAAAAGAACAGGTTGAAGGAGGTTACCCTCCCCTTCTACTCTGCCCTGCTGAGGCTGCATCTGGAGTCCTGTGTACAAAAGGGCAGGGAACTTCTGGAGAGAGTCCATTGGAAAGCTGCAAAGATAATTAAGGGCTTAGGGCATTTTCCTTATGAGGAAAGGCTGAGAGACCCGGGACTGTTCAACCTGGAGAAGAGAAGACTGAGAGGGTATCTTACCAATGCTCACAAACGTCTAAAGGGAGGGTGTCAAGAGGAGGGGTCAGGCTCTTCTTGATAGTGCCCAGCAACAGGACAAGGGGGAATGGGCATAAACTTGAACACAGAAAGCTCCTTATGAACATGAGAAAGATCTCCTTTACTTTGAAGTTGGCAGAGCACTGAAACAGGCTGCCCAGAGAGGTGATGGAGTCTCCTTCTCAAGAGATATTGAAAAACTGCCTGGACGTTTTCATATGTAAGTGAACATGCTTTAGCAGGGTGTTGGACTAGACGTTCTCCAGAGGTGCATTCCAACCTCTGCAATTCTGTCATCTCTTAATTTCCCAACACGTCAGAGCTATGATTTGCCCAGCAAAACTCAGCTACTGCACAACTTTGTTCTTCATTTGAACTTATCTTTGTCTCTCCTTTCCCTGCATTCTCTAATCCTGCAGAGAGAATAGATGACAAGGAAGATTTGGTAAGAGCACAGACATTTCTCTCTGTTACTTTAGCTCTCTGCAGTAGTTGACAGCTCAGCACCGTAAGACTTAGGAGGGAAGTATTCCCTTCTGTGTCTTTAAAACTATTTTAAACAACAATGTACTAGCATATTAGATACTGACAAAGAGATATATTGGTATGAATAACCAGTCAATGTCCCAGAACTGAAATTTAAAAAAAAGTTTCTCAGTGGAAGCAGCCATTTTGGAATGATGCTTTCATGTCTTACGGGATTTGGAACTAGTGCACTTTATCTGAGAGGCTGAAAGACCAGTTCATATTTTTCTGGGTTTTATCTGCACACAGCACATCACCATCTGGCTAGAAAGTTTGCTTTGAAAGCAGTGCTGATGAGATGAAAAGGGATATTCTTGCAGGAGAGGACAGACCAGTGCCTGTAAAATCCACCAACCTGATGGAAGTTAGTTTGGGAAGAAGAAGTTGGTTGCAGATAACAGCCCATTTCCTCCTGTTGCTATAAAGAAGTGGCTCCGTCTGCCGTTGGAAGTTTTAAATGAGCTCATTACTAGTGTGCACATGTGTTTAGATATATCCCTGCTTTTCCCCTGCTGCCCAGTTCAATGTTTACAGCAGATCATCGGAGAACTACATGCCATGCAGGCACTTCTCAGAATACCAAACATGAACGATATTCAGCAAAGACAAGACGTCAGATGGAGGACCAATAGATTTGTAAATTACTTTCTGATCCAAGAAGACATACAAGGTTACAAACACACACAGACACTCTCACACACACATACATTTACTTCTGGAGTATTTAAACCTTCAGTGAGGACATGCTTTCTATAGGAAATAGCTACACCCTAGCATGTAGGGAAAAGCTTCATGTGTAAATATTACTGCTTCTCTGACATTTCATCCTGTAACTAACAACAAGACGTACTAAGTATTTTCATGCCCACCACACACATATCATATCCTCTTTTCCAAGTGACATGGCTTCATATGCAAAGCTTTGAATTTCTAGAGTGACTCATGAAATGACTGCAGGCTCCGTTTATGCTTTCTGCACCTTGTTAACAAAGAATGCCAAACCGCTGAACGTTAGGAAGCATTCCTGCTTCATTTCTTAGAAGTTTTTGCTGTTCCCCTTTCTAATGAAGGCTGCCGTTACAGTTGTATGTCAAGAATGATTCATATAACACAAGATAAGTTTACATATGCTTTGCCTAGTGTACTTTCACTTATTCATAAACTTACACGTTCAGTTCTTATTTTAAATTTTAATTGCTGGATCAGAATGCATGCTTGTTTACTTAGTGAAAAAACATTTATCACATTGCATCAAATTTTATGCGTAATATTTGTCACCTGGGCACCTGGATGCTTTACCTTAGATAAATACAGACATTCAAAAAAGAGTTCTACAATACAGCCTGTCAAGATACATGAACCTTTATTTCCTATATTTCTTACTATAAGTGAATGGCTTTATCTTATGTGTGCTGCTGATCTAATTTTACTGGTTGATGTGGTTGATTGTCATTTTTACAGTAACTTATTGCCTGGCTGCTGTGGGTGGTGGACTAACAGATTTCCAGATATTTGACAAAACATGCTACTGTTTTTTTGAAAATCCTGATAATGGGTGCCAGGTATGGACATGGTATAACTACGTCACATGGAAACTAAACTAAGGACCTTTGAATGAACGTGAATGGACAGTCCTTACAGGAGACTTGTTATACATGTAGGTGAACAAGTCTGTCAGTGGAATCCTTTGTTGCCAAGGACATTCCAAGGATGTTTTGTTTAATGGGTTTGGGTTGTTCATCTCAAGAATAATAGTGAAGTCGCTTCGGGCTTTAATGCAGGCAGATTTGGACCTTGGGCAGTGGACTCATCTCATGTAACATGGACTTTCACAGTATAGACATCTGTGTCTGCGTTAGTTACCTTGGATTCTCTGTAAGGTCAGTCGGAAGTAGCAGACATTTTTTGGAGACAATTCATCTGACCTATTTTAGATTTCTTCTTTAGATGGAGATGATTTGTACCCTAGAAAGCCTGTCTATCTCTAGGACCATGCTGGAAGTCTACACTTTTACCTCAACTGCTGAGGTCTACTTATTTTAGACACAGTGTTTGAGGGTGAATCCTATTCACTGGGTCCAGGACAAGTAAAAGAAAAATTAAATGGAAAAGCACAATGAAGTACATTAACCCTAGTACCTGCTAGGTGTGCAACAGCTATAGCCATATAGACCCAGCATTGATTAGAAATATTAGTAGCACAAACATATTTGCAAAGTTTTGTGGAGTTATTCTAAAAGATTTAGGTTGTGTATTTATTTTATAAAATTGCAGTTTCAATTTTTATTTGGCTTCATTTTTCACATCTGATGTTGAGGTTAAGTACTCAAATTTACTATGACATTATCTGAATACAGCTGTAAGATTCCACAATTAAAACAAGCCCAGGAGAAAATATCTGAAATCCAAAGCTCTTAAGTGGGATTTATCATTTTGTAGCTTTGTGTCTGGTTCAAATATAAATCTGAATGAATGTATCTGTAATGATCTGTATTTGCCAAAGATTGTAAGCAAGAAGAATGGCCGTACACCTTCTGGCACTGTAAGGGAACTCTTGGCAGGCAGTGACTATAGCTAACAGGGGAGTTTCTTATTTATGGAGTGCAATATAAGAAAATTTATCTTGATCTAAACATCAGAGTTTTCTCTGGTTATTTATATGCAGAAGCCCAAACTTTGGTAACCATATTTGAGTTCTTTAAGGCTTGTCATATTCATATGATCAGTTGTGTTTATAGTTAGTAGGTTGGATTTTCTTCCTGCTAGTCCAGTCCTCCACTAAAGCAAAGACAGAGTAAAAAGTGAGTGATAGGGAAGGATTTGAGTCACATCTTTGCAGAAGAGCAGTTTATATATGTTTATTTAGACGTTCATCTAAGAACCTACTCTAATGATGCATTCCTGTCTCCTGGTAAATAGGTAAGGCAAAAGCTTTCATTCTGAGATTCAAACAAAGTAAGGTGTCACCTGAAGAGTGCTCTATATGCATTAGATTCAGTACGCTATGAGTTACTTGACCAAAAAATAATTTTGGCTGCCCAAATGAGATTCTTGCAGGAGAACCATCTTCATTCATCAACCAAATGATGCTTGATCTGAATGTCCACATTTGTAGGTTGCCCTGAAAGTAATGCCTCCCATTTAGTTCTGTGGAAACTGCAACAGATGCAAAGAGCACAAGAACAGTATTTGATAGAGCAAATTCTCATCTACAAAACACTGTTTTTCAACATAGTCATCACCATTAGCTATGCATTTTTGCCAACAATTAACAAGAGCCTTCATGCTGTGCTCATAAAAATCTGCATGGCCGTATAGAATGTGGCTTGTCTTTCATGTCACTGTCAACACTGTTGAAGCGCACCACCCACTGCATCACTGTACTCACAGTCACTGTTGGGCATCCATCAATGTTCAGCAAGCATTGGTGAATGTCAGTGGGTGCCATTTTTTCCACATGGGGGAATTCAGTGACACATCTTTTCTTCATACACCCTTCCATGTCAGATGCCATTCTGTCAGACTGCCCCTTTGCTGCCATCTGCCACATGGCAACAACATGCAATGGAATATGGGTGGGAAGGTTCAACCTCTACTGCCATACCACCAACATCTGCCTCTGATGTCATGGGCCAGCATAATAAAATAGGAGGCATTACTTTCAGAGCAGCCTTTGTAGTAAAGGGAATAATAAATTTTAGTAGATTAGAGTTACACAATACGCAAGCACAGTGTGCTGTGCCATGGAAGGAGTTATCTCACATGAATGTCAATAGCATTTTATGCTCCTGAAAAATAATATTCCTCCTCTCTTTCACACAGGAAATGTCACTTATATTTGTCAAATTTTTCAAAACAGGACTGCATTGTGACCACAACATCTGCAATATGAAACAAGACTACTATATTCTCACTCTCTTCTGAGACAGGGAAGAGTACTAATTTTCAAATAAATCACCTTACTTGGATTTCAGCGAAATCTGAGGAGTGAGGCGACCAATCAGGTCCAGGTGTAGTGAGAGGATTTTGTATTTGAGCTCAATGGAAATGAAAGATGTTTCTTTCCAGCCAGTTATATCATTTTTACTGGACTTTACTGGAAATTTGTGAAGCTAAGTTCCTTCTGGGAGTACTAAGTGAATTAATTTCTCAGCTGAATGCCAAACACAGGTGCAATATTTACTTTAAGAATCCAGAGATAAAGGTTTCTGAATGATGCTTCCACTGATTTCTTCAAAAGCATTTTGTATGTGCATGTACAGAACATGTTTTCAGGAGGAACGAATTTGCTTAGAAAAATATAAAATTCAGTTAAATAAAAGCAAATTCAATAATATAATCTGGAACATACAACTAGATGGAACACTGCTGGAATATGGAGCCCGTTTTCTTGTGGGATGTAATGTAGTATTAACAACAAATAATTGTTACTTCATTAGTTGAATATGTTCATAAATGTAACTGGTTATTCAACCACATTTTAACTAATACCTCGTGTTCTTAATACTGAAGCCCATATAGAATGTACCGTAGAAGTTGCAAGTAATTGCTTTATTTGAATATTATGTAAAATTAATAAAGATTCACTGAAGAGAATTAAGATTTTGTTCATTCTGGTCCAACACAACATAATGCCATGTCTATGGAAGATTCCCAGTACTTTAGTGTGAACTTACATCACTGGAAGCTGGAGCCGATGTATGAAGACAGAAAATCCCAACTACTTATACGAATTAAGCAACATACATATCATATATGAAACTTTGCAAAAGGCATGTACTAGCTCAGAAGCATTGTGAAAACATACTATTAATTGAAAATCTTGTGTAACCTTATTTTTTCTTGCTGGTAACTGTTATTTACTTTCTATTATCCAATGACCAATGACTCAATAGCTAGATAAGGGATTTGGAAACAGATTTCTATTTGATGTAGGCAATCTTATCTTTTTTTTTTTTTCAGTATTATTTAACTTGACACTCAGGTAATATTTTTAATCTAAAATTTAAAAATGGATCTCAGAGTGACAATCTATTTTCAGTCACGGGCATATGGAGACTTACACAGATGTTTCTTCTCCATGTTTCTTCTCAAGAAACGAATCTGATTTTGCAGCGGTCTGCAGTCATTTAAGCTAAAAATCTCATTAAAATAACTGGTGTGGGGTTTGCTTGATATATCTCTTGGGAACGTTACAAGGAAAATCTAAAACTTCTCTCACTTTTACACCTTTCGTCCTGAAACTTCATTTACTCAAATGAAATTACTCAGGGTTCTTAGCAGCCACAGAGGAGAGGCAGTCTCCCATACATGTCTTCAGCTCTCACAGAAGACAAAGTGAAACCTCCCCTGTGTTCTAGCTGGGGCTATAGGCCAACCATTTTTCATTATGTTGACCTAGGGCCTCCAAACCCATGCTGATCTAAATATATACTGCAGTGTTGTGATATGAGCAATGTATAACTTAAGAAATTGTCTTTTGGATAATTAAATGGTTATACTCATATTTTACTTGAAGCAGTCTTCATGTTTATCACATAACATCCCATCTGTCCCTGTAGGGTTCACATGGGTGTTAGCAGTGGCTAGACTAAAACAGTTTTTACGTCTTACTACTTACAGGGCAGTTTTGTATGTGGTCAAATTGTAAGGCAAACAAGAGACCTAAACCTTTAGTATTTCCTGGCAGAACAGAAGTGTGAATGGTTTTGTGCACAAACGTGGGAACCAATCTGTTTAATGTATGAAGAGTGCATCTATTCTCCACTTGTGGAACACTGTGTATAGTGGAAGTAATGATACTTTCTTGTCCATGTTCTCACAACTTTTTTTTATTAGCTTATTTTTAATTCCTCAAATATACTTCAGTTTCTCTTCTTCTGGGGTCATGTCCAGGTAGAATATAAGGTACGTCCTCAACATTCTGTGCCTGTAGAGTACTGCTCAACATGGTGTTGTTTGTGGCCTACATCTCTCTGTCATTCCTAGTACCCTGACAGAATCCTGCTCAGTGACCACTTTCTTTGACAAATACGCTGATTTGGTAACAATTTTGGCAACTGTTTTTGCTAATAATAGAAACAGTGATAACAGTGCTTGACTTCAAGTGAAAGAGTAATTCCAACAAAGGTAACAGTACTACTCAGGAAATTAAAGTAAATATAGTTAGCTATCCCTGTTTGCAGAATCAGAGCCTAAATTTCTGAAAGATTCAAAAGATCACTGCGGTGCACCGAAGAAGACAGTGAAATAGGTTTTTAGATCCCTTGTAAGACACAGCATGAATAATGCCATTACCTAAAGGACATTTGCATCTCATTTTTGGTTTGGTAATCTGTTTTCTTCTTGGGACCTATATTTATACCTAGTCATCTTTTGATATCTCAAGGCCACTAACTCACAGACGGATAGAAGTGGTACTCACAGGAAAACTATTATTTTCTCTGGATACCTATATGCCATTAAGTTTCCTGGCAGTTTCAGCTGTTTCTTGTGTCTGAGGGTGGAGATGTTTTACTGGTTGATGCATGTGAGTACAGTTGAGTGGTCACACTGGTTCATTGTACTTTTTTTGCTCTTTCATCTCTTGAAATTTGGCTGTGTTAATTTTTATGATATTTATGCTTTTCATGCTAAAGAGAGAAAAAAAATCAGGCTTTCCACCAACAATTATAAAAATAAAATTAAAAAAAAAATATATATATTTCCTGCAATCTTAGAGTTACGGAGAAGGAAAATGCCTCACACAGAGGGGACTTTTAACTCTAATACATACACAAATAACTGTAAATGAGAGCTCTGACTTAAAGAACAACATAATTTTTGGAGATCTTAACACTCAAGATGTATGGAACCTTACATGTCTGGTATTGGCTAGGGCAGGTAGGACCATTGCTGTGATTCATTCTGGCAATTCTCAGATGATTTTGTACATTGAAGGGGGATTCCCACTGAACAAGGGTAATTCTAAGTGAGTGCTTGTAAGTGAATTTCTGCATTTTGGAGTATTTCTGACCTCAGCCCATTTGTGAAAATGATATGACTTTATCATCCTACATGTGTGCCTTTGCTCCTCATTCACATTCCCTCTGCTCAAATCTGTGGGAATACTGCACTGTGCACAGTGTTCATGTGAAGTCTTCATACTAGCGGAAAGTAGAAATTCTGTGATTAGAAACAATTTCTTCTGACTCTCATTACACCCATTTCTGCTGTTTTCCCACAGTCCTTCCTCTACTCCTAACATCATTTACTTTTTCTTCTAAGCTTTCTTCTCTCCATTCCTTTACTCCAGGAATTGCTCCTTCATGTTACACTTACTCTCACTTTTACTTCTACCTCACAGATTTGATTATATCACTCTCAGTTTGTACACCCTTTCAGTTATCTCCATCATCACGATTCATTTTTCTAGACATTCATCCAGCTCTCCAGCTTCTACATATTTCTCCAGCGTTTTTGGTTATCATTGCTTTACCTCTGTCCACAGCTCATTTCCTTCTCTTCCTTGAATGACAATACTCATCTTCCGTGGCACTCATCTCTCAAATGGCACAGAAGAAATATTAAAAAAAAATTATATTTCCACTTTCAATTGTTTTGCAGTTCTCTTAATATGGATCTTATTTCACAGACCATGTCTTATCTTTGTAAACTTTCAGAAGGCGGTTAATAGTTGAAAGTCTGCAGGAGATGAAGTGCTTCACAAAGAGAGAAAGAGAGACTCTGGGACTCTTATAAAAAAATACTAAGACAAATACTGAAACAATTTATGAACACCTGGAAGAAAACAGGAGATAATGTACGGCCTGTGTAGATTCATTAAGAAAATATCGTGGCTAGTAGTTCCATTCATAAAGAGGAACATGTCTTTGTGCTAGGAAAGGTGCTTGCTATTATGTCTTAGCATCAATAATGCTTTTGACAGTTTCTTACATGACATTGTCATAGGCAAATTTGAGAAAAATGGTCTAGATTAAACTGCTATAGAGTGGGTGCAAAAGTGGTTGGAAAGAGGAAGAAGGTTATATGGAGTGGGGTTTTAGTAGGCTGCTATTCACTGTTTTCATCAGTGTCTCTGAGGAAGGAATAGAGAATATGTCGTTTACATTTACAGATGACACCAAGTACACTAGACAGAAGGATTCAAAGTTCTAATAAACTTTATAAACAATCTAGGAAAGAAGGGTACAAAACAATAAAGACAAATGCAAGGTTATGCCTTGAAAGTAAACTTTCTTGTGTACTTAGTATGTACTTATTTACTGTGTATTTAGCAACTGGAGTAATGCTTTCAGTGGCATGCACCATGTTTCATAATGAATACAAGATCTGGAGAAAATCCAGAAAGAAATCCTGAACAGAAAGATGGTCCACATCTTAAAACACATTGCTTACGATGAATGCTTGAATGACCTGGGGTTGTTTAGTCAACAAAAGAGAAGACAGAGGTAGCAGTTGGTCATAGTCTCGAAAAACATAAGAGACTAATAGAAAGAGGGAAGAAATAATCTGCTTTCTGTGTCCTTTACAGATAGGACAAGAAACAATAGATTTTAAAGTCAGAGAAGCTGAGGTAAACTGTTTGAGTTAAAAAAAAATAACAACATGTAAAACCATAGTCTGGAACAGCTCTGTCAATCCTGACTCACAATTCCCATTTTCACGGCCCTGATGGACTAATAAGCAAAAAAGGTTTTACCTGGAACCTCCATCTACATCCATGTATCCAGGACCTCTAAGGTCAGCCCAAGGCATGCTAGAGAACTGCCTTGGTCCTGCATGTCTATACAGATCTTTAATAGAGCCTTCAACCTGTGGACTGGCTCCTTGACTTGACCAGGGCCCTTATCACTAGGGACTTGCCTAGCAATTGCAGGACTTGATCTGGGCCATGACATAGATTTTGAATTCCTGGCTTGACTACAGGTCTGCCTTTTTGCCACAACGCTGTCTTATGGTCTGGCTTCTTGCTTGGACCTGACCATGATCTCTGGGTCTGTCCTGCTTTCTTGCTGTGGTGGCTGACCTTTGGTTGGCAAGGACCTGCCCTGACAGACTAGGACTTCCTCCCTCTCCTTACTCCTGTCCCTCAGGTGGGAGCCCTGTTCCTGCTGCTCCATGGGAGCGTGGTCTCTGACTTTGCAGGGCTTTGTCTCCACTGAATCTCCTGTGGCACTTCCTCTTGTGTGGGCTCTGGTCTCCCCACGGCACTGGCCTTCTACTCAACCACAGTGGCACAGGCCCACATCATGCCCACCATGGTCTCACTGTCCATCTGCAGCTGCACCTGCATGCCCCCACATGTCTCATTGTGTGTCCCTCTCCCAATTACCACCCTTGATCCTGGTTTATGTCTTCTGAAATACCTCCCTGTTTTCCCATGGCACTTGAATTGCTCTAAAGCAGGTCCTTGCTCAACCTAGACCTCTGCAAGATCTGAGGACGGACCTGTCTAGGAGGGGAGGCTCCTGCCCAGTCTTGAGAGTGTGCAAAGACCTGGTCATCCCTTGGGCTCCTGCAGCTACCTGGGCCCCAGAGCCCCATCAAGGTCACAGCAGGGCCAGGCTCCAGCTTCATACAGCCCTGCCCTGCTCAGCCTATCCTTGGCCAATCCCTGTCCCCAGGGAGGTGCCTGTTAGCCAGAGCTGGGGCTGTCCAGGTGTCCCCATCTGCTGCTGGTTGAGGTGGTAGGGTGAGACCTGACTGCATGGGAGGGCTCCAGGCCCCAGGTCAGCATCCTCACACTGTCTGCCTCAGTGACACCCATCTAGAAACAAACTTCAAGGATGGAAAGGGCATCCTGAGATCCTCCACATTCTGTGAAAATTAAATATTTCATAGCTTGAATAAGTATTGTGGAAGACTGTCAGGAAGATAATAATTTGATAGATAGGCATTGTATGTATGTAATCAGGATATACCTATTCGAAGTGATAGTGATCACCCCTTAAGTGATGTTGTTTCCATAACACGGTTTTGACCTCTCATTTACACCATACCTACGTGGTTTCCAATACATGGGAAAGGGGCAAGAAGGGTCAGGAAGAATAATCTGTATAAAAACATTAACAGGGAGGATGTATTTTGATATAAATTTTCTTGTCAGGTTAGGCATTTTAAAAATGCTTTTTTTCTACAAATGACATCAGCTTGGAAATAACCTACAACTTCTCTGGATACAAGAGATTAACGCAGACTCCCGATAGTAGTATTAATCAGACTTTTCACTTCTGTTATGCATACACTTGGCAGTACAAAAAAAGTGAAAAAATATTTGAACTACAAGAAAAAATAGCAGGTTACATGTGACAAAGAGTCTTAAATTATAATTTTAAATAGAATGCATTAAACTCCTGAGGGAAAACAGAAAAACTGTAGACCACAAATTCAGCAAAGGAGTTATGTTTTAATTTTAGTATAGTCATTTCCAAAGCCCTTCTTTAACTTGGAAGGATATGCATAGCATTTTTTGCTCTTTAAATCTTGTTTGTGCTGAAAGTAAAATAATGAACACTGGCATCTATTAAAAAATGTAATGTTTACTTTTTTTGAAAAAGTACTGTAGAAAGCGATAACAGAAATTCTAAAGAAAACCCCTGGTTATACCCAAATGTTCCCTTCCCCCTCCAGTCTTGGAACATATTACTCAAGTTGTTTTCCTCTTTTTTATAATTTTTGTATGCATTTTCAGCCTCCTGATTGGAAAAGAAACTGAATACTCTCATGAAATGATGAAAAAAAATGGAGCTTTAATGTTTCAACTTCAAAGAATGAGGAAACAATGGAAAAGGTAGGGAAAAATCTTATCTTCAAGGGATTTCCAAAAAAAACGCTATATCAATCTTGATCAAGAGAGAAACAGGGAGCATTTGGAGTTTTAGGTACATTTCAGTGCCAACATGCTTATTAGTGTTTATATATTGAGTTTATGGTCAACTAGGAATGCCTAAAAGTGCAGAATTAAAAAACATCTGCCACTTGCCAGAACCTTGCCTCCAGAGAAATCTGACATCTGGTATCAAAGTGTTAAGTTACACTTATCCACTTATAATAATAGGTTGTAGAGATTTTTTGATGTTGGAGAAAGAACAATGTATTCCATATAACCATGGAATACAGCCAGTAGAAATGATTTTCAGGGAGATGATATTCATAGACTCATAGAATGGTCTGGGTTGGAAGAGATCTTGAAGACCACCCAGTTCCCCTCTTGCTTTTGGCAGGGACACGTTCCACTAGACCAGATTGCCCAGAGCCCCATCCAGCCTGGCCTTTAACACTTCCAGGGATGAGGAATCCATAGCTTCTCTGTGCACACTGTTACAGTGCCTCATCACCTTCATAGTGAATAATTTCTTCCTTATATTTAATCTAAATCCACTCTCTTTCAGTTTAAAGCAATTTCCCCTAGTCTTAGCACTACACTCCTTGATAAAGCGTTCCTCTCCAGCTTTCTTATGGGCTTATTTTAAGTATTGGAAGGCCACTGTAAGGTTTCCCTGAAGTCTTCTCTTTTCTAGGTTGAACCTCAACTCTCTCAGTCTGTCTTCAAAGAGGAGGTCTCTGATCATCCTCATAGTGGACTCCTTCTTTGCCTCCTCCTTTGGACTTATTCCAAGAGGTCCATGTCCTTTTTATGCTGGGGGCCACCAATCTGGATGTAGTACCCCAGATGGGGTCTTGTGAGAGAGGAATAGAGAGGCGGAATCAACTCAATTGCCCTACTGGTCACTCTTCTTTTGATGCAACTCAGGATACAGTTGGCTGTATCTGACGTGTGCACCTTCAGGTTCCTTAGACAGTCTCAAACTCTATCACTGAGGAACAGCAAGAGATAAATGGAAAAGTGCTGGTCTGTAAGGAAACATGTAAGTTTTTACCAAGTGTGGTTGCCTAAGCAAGAGATGGCTGGTTGCTCTGCAATAATAAGAATTATTTTACATAAGTTTTTAACATGGACTTTTTTCTATAAATAGTAGAGAAATACAGTTCCTGTTAGCTATTGATTCAATCTTACTTTCTTACTGGCCTATTTTAAGACATAATTAATTAGTCTATGGGTGTCCCTGTCTCCAGTGAATGTAGAAGTCTAGATGACTGAGTTTAGCATAGGCATATATGTTTTCTTGGCTCTAGACTTTCTTGGTAGGGATAATGGACAAGCATTCTCAATTCCTTTCTGCGGGGGGTAAAGTTGTTTGTGGTCCAAGTTGTTCCACAACTACCACAGATTTTCTGTCTACAAATGCTCAGTGGGATTTGAGGCAGCTATCACTGAACAATTTTTCATTTTCATTTGCATTGCTTCCCTCTTTTTCTAAGAGAATAAAAGACAAATTTGGTCTTATTGGTGATTTCCATTTGGCAGCTTAAAAAAGACGTCAGGCCATGCTGGAATACACTGTCTTGTGACAGCAGACAGGGATAATACATGAATTATAGCCATGCTTCTTCAGTGTAGTTTGTTGAAGGAGGTACAATAAAGTCTGTTGCATCTGCAAAATGAACTCTCAATGCTTCCAGTGGGGGTTTCCAAGTAACATGCATCTCATAATGGTGTGAGCAATAGCATCCAGATCTCATAGGTACACTCATAGGTTTTACTAGATGTTACCTTTGGACTAAAGTAGAAGGTTGTCACTACTGAATGTCAGAAAAGTCCACAATTGACAGTGAAAGATTCTGGATTCTACCAACCCTTTTTATGTCTGTCTTACTGAGATCAAAGCTCTTCTAGTCAGCTCTGGAAAGTCCATCTTAAGTGATTTCCTTTTCACTCAGTGTAGTCCATCTTCAGTGTCTTCCTTCCTTGGTTTTCTAGAAAGCTAAGCAGCCTTTGCTGATTTCCTTTGATCTGTGTTTGTCCCTGTTCTTTCCATCTACATACTTTACTGGCACTTATGTAAAAGCCTCTCAAATACTGCTAAAGTATTTGAGAGAGAAGAAAGTTCTGTGCTGAAGCTGGCTTGGTGAAAGGATTGCCCACATATTACAATTTTTTCAAAACCAGAATCTTCTTCCTTGCCTGTGAAGGATCACTTTGCAATCCTTCTTCAGATGCTCCTTTCCATATGTTGTGATTTATCTTCTTTCTCACATCTGGGATTTCCACAGTACCTTCTCTTTCCAGGCCCAGCCTTCCTCTTTTCCATCTGGCTATGAAAATAGAATTCCCTCGCTTAGGCAATTCTGCCTTGAAAGTTACCAGTATGTCTTTTCCTCACAAATTTTTAATGGATTCAGTTTTGATGAATTTTCTCACTAAGCAATCCCTCAAGTTGAAAAATACTGCTTTTTCACAATTTAAAAATGGACCTCCCTCTTAGCAAAAGTACCTTTCCAGCTGATAGTTTTTTCAGTATAAATCATCACTTATTATTAAAAAAGCCCCACATTTGAATTGAAAAACTTCTAGTTTCTTGTAATTTTGCCAGTCAGTATAACCAAAAATTTTGCAAGTCAGGCATGTTCCCCCCAAAAAGTCTTTTAGAAATCATTTTTTTCTAGTACATGGCCATGAAGATGCCCCATTTATATTCAAGCACAAGGTTTAGCAGATTAGCCTCTGATACTTAGGTCTGAAAGTTTTCATTTGGATTGCGGGGCTAGATTAATTTGGGAGTGAGATGAATAGTCTGCAACTGTTCTTTTTAACGTTCAGTTACCAGTGTAGGAAGGATTTCCCCTATAGTAATTAGTAATTTGAAAAAAGAGAAAAGTGGCTGAACCACAAAAGCAACTTTTTAATAAAATTTCACTTTAAATGTTAACCAGTCTGTACAATAAGAAAGGGCTTAATCATAAGTAAAGTATCACTGAAAGGCAGCTTAGTTAGTTGGATTGAATTCAGTCTGCCATAGACAAGCATACCACAAATACTTCTGGTATATGAAAGTCTATTTTTAAACTTGATGGTCTTTTGCGTTTTTAATAAGCTGATGGAAGTTCAGTTTCTAAAAAATCAACTTATCCTGTTATTAATGCACAGAAGTTCCCTTCACTACAAAGATATAGGTTTTCTTGTTACACAACGTAGCCAGAGACATGTAAGAACAAATTTGTACTTCTGGCTTATTTAGCTCAATTACCTTTGGATCTCATAGTGATTATTTTTGTCTGTTCATATGCACATTAGCAATGTGAAAATGAAACCATACGCTTGCTTTAATGGCTGGTTAATGTCTGTAGTCTAATCCACTGATAAAGCTATGAAAGGTAGCAGCTTTGTGTGACAAGAAATACAAAATCAAATGAAATGATTTGTTTGGAACTCTTATGGTTAGCAAGTTTTACTGATAAGCTGCAGTTGTCAGTTTCCCCCATTTGAGAGCTGAACTAAAAAATTCCAGCTTGATTTCAACATAGCAGTATAAATACTTTGACTACTGAAAAACTGTAGAATTTTTTCTTTATTCTTGATTAACTCCATGACTAGATTGGACAGGAACACCTACAATTTAAACAATAAAAATTTAGAAAAAACAATTCAGATGCAAAATCAAGCCCTTCAAGCTTAAGAAATGCCAAAACTAAGGTTTTCTGTGATGTGCAAACTTATCACTGAACAAGCCCCTTGTGCACATTTTCTTTGAGGTATTTGGTTTATTCTTAGTTGTTCCAAATTGATCCTTACAAAATGAGAAGCTATTTATGGTATTCTGTTAATATAATTGTGTGGTTCAATACAATGTTTACTTTAATTGTCCTTCCTCGAATGTTGAATGCTAACTCATATGACATTGATTATTCCACAATAATAAATTTATTTACTTCATACTGCAACTTTACAGGTGTAAGACATGTTGGTTTCTTTGTACAAAGAGGAGACTAAAGCACAGAAGGATGTAGGTATATGATATCGATGAGTCTTACGTGTCTACTTCTAGATGCCTGTAGCTTAATTTTTATCAGACACTTGCTATTAGCAATTTTTGGGCTGAAGATATAGCTTTTACTGACTTCAGTTTCCCCTATGAGCTTTTAGCTTTGACCCCAGAGCAGAATGTTAAGCCAAGCATTTAATGAGAAACTCATAATCAGTAGTCACCCTAGAAAATATTTTAAAAGCTTTTCTACTTAGCTGATGAGAGTCTGTGTGACACAGACAACGATAAAATGTAATGTGGTGGGGGTGGATTTCACCTGTTTTGTTCGGAAGACCATCTTGGCTCCAATTTCAGTTACACCTTCCAGCATCAGTGACAAATGAAATAAAGGTATTACAAGTTCTTTCGTCTCAAATCACTGGCTTGTTCCCAGGGATAATTCATGCTGTGTACTGAGAGAGGTAGAAATCCTTATAGCATGTGGTGATATAATTAAGACTGTTACAATGCACTCAAGCAGAGGTGTGGAATTAAGGTCAACAATAACACTTTACTCTTCACATTACTTAATTTTAGTGTGATTAATTTTACAGTAGTCACATTAAAAATATGCAATTATGCATAAGCTTCAAGGTCTTAAAACAAAAGACAAAGAGGGGAAAAAAAGGGAAATTAGGCTCTACAGCAACACAATTATCAGCAGGGTTGCTATCTTTAAATCAATAGCTCATACTTCTGGCATTTGAGATAAAGGAACAGATAATGGCACTCATTCTCTGTGTGGACTGGCAGCGAAGTGAAATTAAAACTTTTATTTGGACAGAAGGTTTCACACATATTCTCTAATATCAGAGAAATCTCATTGGTAATTTGATTCTCTGATGGAGAACCCAGTCTGTTTTAATATACGCTGTTCATTTTGGATTTTTTTTCATTTATCAGTGTTAGGAAGTGTTTGATATTTCTTTGGCTTGTCTTTTGCCTTGTTCCTTGATGCTCCTTCTCTGAGGCAGAGATACTTAGCTCCATGAGTTTCTAGTGTTGGTACATCTCCATGTATGTGTATAATTCTCGTGCACTCAATTTACTCAATATTGCAATATGGATAAAAACATATATTCAGACTTCATTCTGACAATTAGGCCTGATCTTCTACTAATAATATATATTGGAGTCTAAGATGTAACCCTGTCAATGTATTATTCAATTATTCAGTGATCAGTCATCATAGTTCATCAAGTTCCAGCTTATCTGTAGGATGCGTTTACTCTGGGTTTAACTTTTTCTCTCCAGCATTTTGGGTGATAAACTCATTCAAATAAAAGTAGAAAGTTATTTTTTTCCTATAACTGAAGAAGTTTTTTACTGAATTTACACTAGAAATTGTTCAGATTTTCTGCAAAATTTTATAAACAGGCAAAAAGGAGACAGATTTCAGTTAGAAAAATATCTTTAGAAAGATGAGTGACTGGAAACAGACCCTACAATGGAAAAATTGTTATCAGTCTTTCCCAGGGCACCTGAAAACTCTCACCTTCAGTTGAACTTGTTATTACATATTGAATATTTTGACTCAAATATTTTGACTAAAATAGTCTTTAGATACCAAAGATGTGTTATATTAACCATATATTTTTGAGCAATGACTAACTCTTCAGCATATTCAAAGCATATAAAGGCTGCACAAATGTTTATAATCTGATACCCCAACTTCAGGGTCATTATACACCAAACACTATCATATCCTTATAGCTAAACTGGGGAAGTATGGAATGGATAGGTAGTCTACCAGGTGGGTGGAAAACTGGCTGCTGTCAAGAAGGGTCCTTGTCAGGATGGGCAAATGGACTGATGGTCCTCCTGAATTTCAAAAAAAGCACATGCAGAGACCTGGGCCCCATAATTACACCGTGCTGGCAAGCAGGCTGAGGCCTGATGGTAAGAAAGGAGTTCAGGAAAAGACAAGATGAACAGGAGCATGCACCTGCAGGAAAAAGAGCAGCCTAGGCTGTATTAGCAAAAATTATTAGCAGGTTGAGTCAAGTAACTGTGATTATTCCCCGCTGATCAATGTTTGTGCTGGACTGCTGTGACCAGTCTTGGGCTTCTGCAGTACAAGAAAGACATAGATATACTCATGAAAGCTTAGTGAAGGGCAGCTGAGATAATGAGTGAGCTAGAATGCATGCAGTGGAGGCTGAGAGCTGAGTTTGTTCTTTGTTGAGAAAAGACGACTGGGAAATGGGGGATTTTATTGCTGCCTTCAGTTTCTTAATGAGAATGTGTAATGAGAATGGAGCCAGACTCTTCTTGCAGTTGAACAGTGAAGGGATGAGAGCTAAAGGACACAAACAGCAACACAGGAAATTATAATTAGATATTTGATTTTTTTTTCTATAATAAGGTTGCTAATATAGTAGAGAAGGTGGCCAAAAGAGATTGTGGAATCTTCATCCTTGGAGATGTTCATAAGTTAGATAAGCCAGCTGCTCTAAGTTTACCTTGCTTTGAGCAGGAGAATGGACCAGATGATCCTCAGAGGTATCTTGCAAGCTGTATAACACTATAATTCTGGAAAAAAAAATTAAAAAATTGGGAAATTAAAAACTGGGAAAGAAAAATCTTTAGATTAAACTCACCAGTATTTTTTACTTATATCCAGCGATGATACTGAGAATTATGAATTTACAGAACATGCTCATTTATTCATGACAAAGATTTAGGTGATTAAAGTGAGAAACATTCTCATGCTGAACATTTTCTTGTACAAAGCAGTCTACTTATACCATGTGTCAGTCGCTTTTTTTCTGGGTTAGTACACCTTCAATTCACCATTTATTTCACAGTGCTTTTCAAGTATGAGGAAAGTTTTCCAGTCCCAGGCAGATGTTTTGTTTCACTGCCTGTGGACTGTGATCTCTGATCTGTATTTTCCAGTCAGTTAAGCCTGTACTGTCCCAGTGCTGGGACTGGTTTAACTGATGGTAGAGCATCCCAATACAGTCAAGGAGTTAAATTGATTCATAGAATCACAGAATCACAGAATGGCTTGGGTTGGAAGGGATATCAAGGATCATCAAGTTCCAAGCCCCCTGCCAGAGGCAAGGTTGCCAGCCACTAGATCAAGTACTAGATCAAGCTGCCCAGGGCCCCATCCAACCTGGCCTTAAACAGGGATGGGCATCTGCAATCTCTCTGGGCAACCTGTTCCAGCACCTCACCACTCTCTCAGTAAAAAAGTCTCTCCTGAAGTCTAATCTAAATCTCCCTTCCTTTAGTTTAAAACCATTCTCCCTTGCCCTATCACTATCTACCCATGTAAAAAGTTGATTTTCCTCATGTTTATAAATTCTCTTTAAATACTGGAAGGCTGCAATGAGGTCTCTACACAGCCTTCTCTTTTCCAGGCTGAACAAGTCCAGCTTCTTCAGCCTGTCTTAATAGGAGGGGTTCTCCAGCCCTTTTATAATCTTTGTGGCCCTCCTCTGGACCCTCTCCAAAAGATTTTTCCTGTGTGGGGGGTCCCAGACTAGGACGCAGTACTCTGGCTGTGGTATCACGATGGCAGAGTAGAGAGGGACAATCACCTCCCTCGTTCTGCTGGCCACCCCACTTCTGATGGAACCCATTGGCCTTCTGGGCTCTGAACACACACTTCTGGTTCATGATAAGTTTTTCATCAACCAGAACCCCCAACTCCTTCTGGGCGGGGCTGCCCTCAAGGAGTTCTTCTCCCAGTTTGTATGCATATCTAGGATTAACTCAACCCAAGGGCAAAACCTTGCACTTTGCTTTGTTGTACCTCATTAGGTTCACAAGGGCCCAACTTTCAAGTTTATCAAGATCCTTCTGGATGGCATCCCTTCCTTCTCCTGTATCAACTGCACTGCTCAGCTTAGGGTCATCAGCAAAGTTGCTGAGGGACCACTCAGTCTCATCATCTATGTCACTGATAAAGATGTTAAAGAGTACCAGTCCCAAGACAGACCCCTGGGGAACACTGCTCATTACTGGCCTTCACCTGGACATAGAGCCATTGACCAGCCCTCTGGCTGCGACCTTCCAACCAATTCTTTATCTGCTGAGCAGTCCACCCTTCAGATCCATGTTTCTCCAATTCAGAGATGAGGATGTGGTATGGGACCATGTCAAAGGCCTTGCAGAAGTCCAGGTATATTACATCAGTGGCTTTTCCTCTGTCCATTGATGCCGTCACTCCATCATAGAAGGCCACTAGATTGGTCAGGCACGATCTTCCCTTGTTGAAGCCGTGCTGGCTGTCTCGGATCACTCACTAATCCCTCATGTGCCTTTAAATATCTCCCAGGAGGATCTGTTCTATGATCTTCCCAGGCACAGAGGTGTGGCTCACTGTCCTATTGTTCCCTGGATCCTCCTTTCTCCCTTTCTTGTAAATGAGATTCCTCAATTTCCGTTGTAACCTTTTATCCCAGAGACCTGTGAGAACTTACCACAGCTGTTGACTACTTGTGCCAGTTGGCACCCAACCATTGTCAGTGAATCTGCAACTTTATCTCAGTAAACAGCTGAAATTTCTTTGCTATTGTATAATTTCTTGGATGGTATTAACTATTTTACTGCCCTAAATACTGATTCAGTCTTTTCTCTCCAAATAATGTATATGACCATTAGCTTTCCAAACACGCTGGAAAAAGAGGACAGCACAGATATACAATGTAGACTGTGCTCTAATATCACAGTCCCTCCCATAAAAAATAAGCATATTTAATATTGCATAGTAATAGTTGTCATAGAATATGTCCAGGATATAAGGGCAAATCCTTTACTTCTCTCCAGTAGAAATGCCATATACTTCTTGCACAGTACAATGTGTTAAAATCCCATTTCAGAGCATCTGCTGAAGAAGGCATCTTGGGGCCCCAAGAACCTGACTGCCCATTGCTCTTTTCCTAATTTCTTTCTGTTTATGGGCAGGAGATGTTAGTACTATGGTAGTGGTGTTAGATGAAGTCTGTAAGCCTTGTTCTTGTATGGCCAGTCTTGAAGTTCTTAAGATAAAGAAGCACTGCCAGTTCCTGTGGTTGGGATCCACAGGTGATACTAAGAAAGTCAGGGGTTTCTGTTCATACTGGTCGGCTAGTGGCTTTTTACTGGATCTGATTAAGTCTTTCTGTGGCTAATTCTACGGCAAACCATATTTAGCCACAATGTACAGAACAAAAGAGAGCCTGCAAAATTGAAATCTTAAGTTCCTTCAGTGCTTAAGTTTAAATTCTGCTGCAATATTTTGCTTTCCAATTGGGAAAACTGGAGCTTAATATTTCATTTCAGATTGAATTTACCTGACCGGAAACATGACAGTTTGTTGATCTGAGGTCAACGTTTTAAATTCAGATCAGATTGAATTGATGTGGTAACTCCTGGAAGATGCAGCTGTGGAAAAAAAATTGTGCCTTGACTACCTTAGGAAGTGGTGAAAGTGAAATAAGAAATGTTGATCATGTACTTTGTCTATTGTCAACTGTCGGTCCAATTTAAAAACATGGATATTTAAATGTATACACTTTAAAAGGTGCCTTTTTTTTGTGTGTGCATGCATGTGTATGCATTTCCAGGAGAAATATATATTAAATATACTTATATATCAATATGTTCATATATTTATTATACATATATCTTTATATAGGTAATAAAATGCCTTTTTTTTTTCCTCTGGGGAAGCACAGCCAGAGGAGGGTAAAAGATGTCTACAAACAAAATGTCTTTCTACATATTTTGTTGTAGTACATAATGCTTTTATTTCAACACATGGCTAGGCTGTGTCTGAACAGTTAATGTGTGTATGACTGTTACTGAAAGCACTGTGCCACAGGTAGGCACAAGGAGAATTGATGGTGAAACAGTTCAAATATATAGAGGAATCATTTAATGATCATAAGCTTGTGTGCAGAAGAGCCACAAGATGGCAGGAGCACCACACACCAGTTTATTTTCATAGCGTTTTGATTCTATTTTTTCTACTTTTCTTGTACTGCATTGCAATTTACATAGTTTTGATGGTTTTAAAAGCCAATTCAGTTCAACAGCAAGTCACTTTAAAGGTTTTAGGTCTCTTATTATGTATGCCAGAATCCAGAGTAAATGCAGTAGCAACATTAAATTTAAAGTGTTGTGCTAGTGGAAGAATGAACCACTTTTAACATCCAACTCCATAATCGTTTCCTTATTTAGAAAATAAATGTATCTCCATCATATTTTCTGCTGTTTAGGAAATGATTTTTTCTTCTTTGATCAAGTTCATAATGTTAAAAAGTAATAATGGACTGGTAAAACTATCCCAATTTATTCTTCACATTAGAATTCTGAAAAAAAACCCCAAACCCTCAATCTTAAAATGCAAAATCTCTTTAACCAAGTTAACGAGAGAATACTATAGTTTCTGCGCTACTTAAGGAATGTATACCAGATACAATGCTATCAGATTATTACATAGATATAGAGCAGAGACAGTGTATTTGTGCTTTGAAGAAGGGTTGAAATTTGGAAGAGGACCTGCTGGGGCCAGCAGTTTTTACTGCCATTAGGAAATGGGCTCAAATTTGACCATATGATAAGCCTAGAGGATGATTAATTTCCAAGCATTTAGCAGAACTCTGTTAAGAGTTTGGCAGTTTGTTTTGTGAGTCGTCTTGCCTGAACCTGCTCTAATTGCTTCACAGGGTTAAGTAGTGTTTTACATAGGTGGATACATCCAACAACATCCCATAGGGTAAATTGAGCAGAGGGCCTCCAAGGCTCCGTAGGTTGAGATGAATTTTTTTCTGCAGTTTTGGATGATCCCTTTTTTTCTGCTCTGTTCACTGTGTGAGAATGAGGTCCTTCGGAAGGGACAGCATGTGTCCATCATGTTACCACAGTCTGTGCAAAAAGATTACTCAGAGGGTGAAGAGAAGAGCAAAAACTGAAGTGGAGGGAAAACGTGCTCGTGTGGAAGAGGAGGAAATATGACTGTTTTTTTGTGTTAGGATGAGAAAGCAGATAAATTTTAGAGGGGCATGCAGAAGAAAATATATTATAGTGCTTAAAAAAAAGCAGGGGAAAAAAGGCATGAGACATTTGCAAGGGTGGAATGACAATGATAAGTCAAGGTAGGAAGTGTCATTGCAAGTAGCAGCCTAAAGAAGCTTATCTGCCTTGGATGCTAAGGACATTAGTCTCAATTGCAGTGGCCAGAACAGACTTCACAGGAGGTTTTTATTCTCAGTGGGTGAAACTCATTTTATATGCACAAGCAGAGTACCTTAGTGCAGGCTATGAATGTGAGAGGAAGAGTAATTTTTTTCCTTTTAGCAAATGGTGTGTGTAGGCAGGGTCTGCATTTAAGGTCTGACTCTCTTAAAATCCTGTTTTCAGTTTCTTAGAAGATTTTATGGCTTAAAATGTTGAGGGTGAAAATGCCCATGCTGGGTGTCAATTTTTATTTCTGAAACAGATATAGCTACACGGTTAGATCATTTCCCAGAATGTAAATAGGGGGGAAAGTACATTTGCCCTTACAAAAGAGTCCTAAATGTTTCACTGAAAAGAACTAGTGCTTCCATGTTTGGAAGAAAAAACTCTTGTGAGACCTGTTTTTAAATCAGGACATTAACTTCTTTTTATTTATTTATTTATTCTTTAATAAGCCCATGATTGATGAAATTTTAACTGAGAAAATCTCAAAACGCATGTGCTGGTCCAAATACGTACAGGAAGACCTTGTGAGCATGGCTACCTACAACTACTTCTACTTAGTGACTATATAGGTTCATAAGGTTCATAGTTTCTGCTGCTGGCTGGGAAGGAGGTGGCTTCTTTCTCTAAGTGTCCTTCAAGGAAAGATACTGAAGGATCTGGAAATATTGAATGTAAAATATCTCCTCCCTTGTCTTTTCCCCAAGCCATTTGCATATCTCTTCATCCCCCTTCTTCATATTTCTCTTTGGGAGGCTTAACAAAATTTAGTTTGTTTGTATTTCTGAGTCCCTACGATCTAGCTCAAATTAGTCCTTACAGTTTGCAAATTAGGTGATTGTATTAACTGGAAACATCTGAGAAAGCTGTATCAAGAAGGGGGCCGAAAACCTACAATTAGCGTCACTTGCCATGGCAAACACACAAGGATACCAGCTTAACAGAAAATCTTAATTTTCACATTTGTAAACTTTTGGATGCCTCATGCTTGAGACTTTTTGTCAGTTTTCTTGCACTTCCAAGAGATCTGCATGTACAAAATATTGGTGTCATTGTCTGCTAATATCTATTTATCTAGTGATCTAGTTATCTCTTGGCAGGAATAAAATCTATTCTAATACAAATCCACAGCTTTATATTTCTTTGTTAAGTGGAAAATGTAAGTAGTAATTTTACCAGCAGAGAAAATCTATTTGAAGGTTTTTTTTTCTCAATGGCAGTCTCTTCCTGATTTTTTTTATTTTCTTTAATACAATGTAAGATGATAAAGTACACAGCTACCCAGTGGAACCATAATCCATTTTAGCTGTTCAAACAACATCATGCTATCAAAGGACTTATGATTTTAGAGCCTTTTCACTGTGTGGTACTGGACTTGCTTCAGCAATATATTTTGTGTGTCATTCAAATCCATTTTATACTCATTGACTATTATAATTACATATTATTTACTGTAAGTATTGCATGTGATCATCTATAATTTGTATTGTTGCATGTATTTAACATGTTTTACAGCCAATACATAGATAACTGCAAAAGAAAAGGCAAAATTTTCCCTCCTCCCTTCTGTTCCCCTCTCAATCCCTGATCCTCTCTTAAGCGTTTCAAAAGCATAAACAATTTGGAAATTGGAGGATTGGCCTTTTTTGCCTTCATAAAATGAAGGCTCCTGTTTGTGAAACCCATTGTACCACATGGCTCTTGGTTGAACTTCCAAAGGTATTTATACAGTGTGGTTGCTGCAGGCATCAGCAACTGTGTTTTTTTTCTGTAAGTGGCCTAGAAAGAATCCAATTAGAAACAAGGATATCTGTGAGCATTTGTTGTTTTACTAATCATTTGGAGGAAGAAAGAGATAGTGTATAGTATTATTGCCTGCAGTGTAGTCATAATCTCAAAATGCATACAAAAACTATATACCACTAACTGTAGAATGGAATTATTTCCATCATTAAATAGGATAATGCACAGGCATTATTCTTTCAGGTCCTCCCCTATGCATGCTTTATCATGTCATGCGTTGATAAGAGTTCAGAACTGCAATATATATATTTTTTTGGTGTATGAAGAATTTGAAATCATTTATTTGAGTTTAATTTTTTGAAAGATGACAGTCTTTTCCTGACTTTTGACAGAACGTAGAGAAGTAAATACTGAACTACAAAATAAAGCCTCCTCTCTGTACATTCTCAACTCTTATTTTTCTATTCTTTGGACTTCTGTGCCAAAGACAAGATTTTTTTTCTATCATCTTTGCATATGAAATCAGATGAAGGTATTTGTGAAAATAATAGGATAGTTGGTGAGGCAAAATTCAATCATTTTATGGAATTTGAAGAAGGCAATACAACTGTGGTGTCTTACTACTGGAGAAAATTTCAAGAAAAAGTGGATCCACCTGTAACCTGTCACACCTAGACTACTTTCCCACAGCACTCACTTTCTCCTTAACATTTTTTCCATGTGAGGAATGGAAGACTAGCCTGCACACATCTTCTGCACTCAGCATCCCCATTGTATTACCCTGGGAAAACAGTCTGGCAGAACCAGTCTGTAATGTAGTTGAAATGCCATTACTATCTTAACTGAGTAAGCAATGATTATGCTGAGGAGACAAACTGTTTCAGCTAACAGTGACATTGTTAATTTTTAAATAATCTCTAAAATACATTTTATTTTTTCCAAAGAAAACAAATACTTTGTTATTTGCAATTAAGAATCTGTTCACATTATTAAAATGTACTGATGGGTAATAGAAGCTACAGTTTTATTTATGCTTGATCTTTTAAAAAAAAAGATTAAAGATTTCATGACACGCTATTAAGAAAATTAGCCTGTTTGCTAAGTAAACTAAATGAAATCTATATGAATGATCTTTGCAGTTACAACTAAATATTAGACACCAACTCATTTATTTTACCTTTGCTGCCTAACTTGCAAAACAAATGCAAAAACTGCTTTTGCTACATATTCATCAGAACACTTCTTTCATTATCTGCATAATCTTCCAATCTGTATTGTCAGCAATAAATATCAGGGTGACTGATAACAAACCAGCTTACCCTTTAACTTTCATTGAAAAAGTAGAAAATACATTTCAGTCATTAGCTGAACTCAATCATGATAATGATGAAAAGTAATTATGTAATAAAAAGTACTGTTGATATAAATCATTACATGGATTGACATACTTTTTCAAGTAAAGCAGGTAACAGAGAAACAAGATCTTACCATTAATATTAAGAAGCGTGCATTTTCCTTGTTAGGAAAATATAAGATGTGTGGTGTACAAGATCCATGAAGCATATCTAAAAGAATAAAATATTCAGTTTTGTTGGGAAATAGTATCACTGCATTAGTCCGGAGTACAGCTGGATTGAAGTATGAATTTATTGAGTTGTAAAGATATTGTCATAACCTCCGTCTGTCCCACAAAACCCTATGCAACAAATACAATGAAAATTCATAGTCCTGGAAGATTCAGTAACCTAAAACCCTTGGCAGTAACATTAATGATGCTGTGATTCATTTGAAATGTAATGTTCTGATGTAAATGTTTTTTACATTTTAAGCATTAGTTCAGGGTAGTCATTCTGACAGTGTAGTTGTGTGTACCCTCGAGAGAGCTGTAAGGCCCCATCCCTGTCATTGTGGTTGGAGTGTCCCATGGAAATTCACACAGTACGTCAGAAAGCAGATGGTGTGGGCAGTCAGATGTGCAACTCTGAGAGTGCTCTCAGTGTGACTGTTGCACAGTAGAGCTGATGCAGCCCTTGAATTCAGCAGTAATAAATTAAGAAGTGGTGGCAATACACCTGAAGTACAGTAGAGATTGCTAATAATGACCTAATTTGCTACTGTTGTACATAATGTACATAATTTGGGACATTCCATTTAAATTTTATTAATTTACTGCTATATAAAGACAGCAATGTTCTTAACATTTACTCCTCTACAGATATTTGTCTCTATCAAAATTAAATATTATAATTAAATAACAATTATCCATTGTGTCCCTCAGAAAGAGTGAAGAGCATCCCCAAGTCATCTTGCTTAATAGCTGTTTCCACATGGCTCCCTGTGTACTTTGCTTTGTACCAGTCTATAATATGCTGCAGAGCTAAAATTAATTATGCAGAAAATTGTTCATGTCCCTGTTCTGATGTGACGTAAGAAAAAATACATGAGCTTGTAGACTGATGGTGCTCCAGCAAAAATACCATTTCTTAGTAAGAAAATCACCTAACTGTTCTAAGAGGCATTATTCAAACTGAGTGAGACTGGTGAACAATGACAGTTCTGAGCTGTACTGCACAGTGTTTTATTACATTATAAATTCTTGATGTAGTGACATCAATATTCATCTTCTCTAGTACAGTATAGAAGTCATTGCAATTATGAACAAAACCTTCCGCAAGTGACTTTTGTACTGGATTGTACATTTAAAAAATCAATATTAACAATTTAAATGAAAAATGCTAAATTAAAGGGGTTGTTGTTAATGCAATATAATAAAATCTTTCAAAATGTGACATTCCTTTCTTTTTATTTCTGCTCACAGAGGAATAAGGCAATGGCATTATAAAGAAAATGTTACTTCAAGAGCCTCATATGCCACTGTTATTTCAGATGCTCATTTTCAGACCCCTGTGGAGTTTGACTGAATTAGTTGCTTAGAAATATCAGTTATCTGCTTCTTGCTTCAAACTTGGTTATTCTTCATGAAGAAACTTTTTTTACATGAGTACTGTTTACAGCACCTTGAAAGAATCTAGGCTCAAATAATGAGAAATATGTAAAAAAATGAAGATGAGTAATGTTAATGGTATTCATTATCACAATTAATTGTAGTCAGCACTGCAAGAAGGAAAGAATGAACACCAAAATCTGTCTAGGTCTTCCAAGGTCACAGACAAACCTAGAAATTTTACTGGTGCCTTGGACTGACTATTTTGAATGAGTTTATGTGAGCTCTAAAACAAGACAGAGGAATAGTTGTGGTAAATTACATGACTCTATAACAAGGCATAAGAGTGATGAGGAAAACCAGTAAGTCGTTGTTACTCTATAGACTCGAGGCAAAAGGTAGGCTGATTCATTCTCTGAAAAGTTGTAAAATGCATCCGTCACTGATTTTTATGCTGGACTCTTAAAAGGCCAGGGTACATTATCCTGACTATCTCTTGCCCAGTAATTTATTCTCATCTAATGGCCTTTAAGAACAAGAGATTCTGGCTGACAGTTCTGAAAAAGCAATGGAAATTTCCAAGCTGCTTTGATTCGGTTAATGGTAAAAGAATTTTCAGGATAGAGAGACCACAGAGATATTAATCTTCAAAGTAAGTAACACACACCTTGCACACAACGTGATCTCATCTGTGGATCACATGGTGTGCATGCTTGGTGTTGTGTGTGTTTGTAAATAGCTGTTGTCCAATGGATTTTATCTAGTCTTAGGCAGAAATATTTCCATTATTTAGATATAATATATGACATAGTTTAGTGATATCAAAGACTGTAGAAGGCACAGAAGAAAATGAACCATTTTCTTATGGTGATACACATTCCTCCAAAATGTGTATGCAGTGTGAATCTGTGTTATTTGTGCATTTCCAAAGAGCAGAAACATATCACTTATCAATTTTCTGTCCCTTAAACAAAACGTTTTGTTATGATAACCTCTGAAGAAAGTGTCTAAAATAAGAATTCATGACCAAGGAGTGTGAAAAAAAACCCACAAACCAAACAACCCACTTTCCCCTTATACAGCAGCAGAGTAGGGCTCAAGAGTATGTATAACTAATTTACGGTAAAAACTATCAAACACATTAATATCAAATATTTTTAAGTCTGTTTAAAGCACAAAACTTAAATTCTGAAGAAATTTATAAGGAATTAAGCTATACAGACAAGGAATTCAAGCAACTGTGGCATCTCCCTGTAAATTTTCCAGTCCTTGGAGAAAATTTAGCACCTTGTCTGAAAAGTACTTCTTTTGCCATTGTCTGGCTACCATTACACCATTACTGAAATAAGTACATCATCTTTTAGACATGTTTCACCAAAGCTGAAGGTCTGGGAGTCTGATTGCTGATTGCAACAGTCTGAACATAATTTACTTTCATCTAGTAAGTACTCTGAAGCTTTTGTACTGTTTTCCTTTCCCTTATTCTTGTAGAAATCTTTGCCAGCTCAGTCAAGGTGAGACAGGTCAGAGCAGCTGGCTTAGCTAGGAAACCATATTGTGGAAAACTTGCAGGACTTGCACAGTCCTTAATGAGCTTCACATAACCCATTGATAAGTGCCTGCTATTGTGCGTGTTCCACAGAAGACACATATCTTCTCATGTGTGTTACAGACCTAGATTATGAGCTTCTATCATTTTAACTCTGGAGCTCCTGAGTGAGTAGGCTGCTTCTCTGTAATTCTGCTGATACTGGCTTTTGGAAGAAGGTTTAACTTGTAACATTTAATTTTGGTGACTCTTGGATGAAGATATCTCCTCCCAGCTCCTCGGTAGCAATGCTGGCATTCTTCATTCTTCCTGCCCTTATCAGCCTTAGGAAAACAGATCAGCAACGTCTTCGCTATTTTTCTGGAGTAGTGGTGGAGATGAAGAGAAAATCAACATATTCACAGCAGTGTTCCTTTGTTTTTCTGTAAAAAAAGATTTCTGCGATATGTTCATGCTAGAGATGCTCTTGAGTACATCAGGCACCGACTGGTGTGTAAGATGCTTAATACTCATCATGAATGGTTAAATATCAAGAGAGAAATTTATAGAGGTTCCTCCTTCTTGATTAGATCCCTGATTTTTAGAGATCCTAGATCACAGAATCATTATGTGACAGTTACTATTTCTTCCAAATAGCGTAATTAGTAGTTAGTATTATTTAGAGATGAGGAGAGAGAATACAACCAGCATCGTGGTGCTGACTGCAAGGAAGTCAAATTCTTTCTAACAAAATCCAAATAAATTTGAAAGCATTTATTTAGACACTTGGCCGTGCAGTGCTAGTTGCTTAGATTGAATTCTGATGCGATATTTCTCTTTTTTCAGTCTATGGTTTTAAAGGGACATTAAGATTTCTGATACCTTTACAGTATCTGATCTTGGAGTAACCCACTATGTTCTTTGAAGACTAGGAAAAGACTGATGGTTTCATGCAGAAAATGGTAATTCCCATGATTTTAATGAGTGTTTAGAGTCCTCATCAAATTTTTTTCTATGAGCCGCCTCCAAGCTGAGCTCCAGCAATATTAATTCCTTTTCCATTCTGTGAATAGAAATCACTGAGTTGCTTACAATCTGTGAATAGAAGTTTATCTTCATCTTTATTTTAACTGAACTGATTTGTTAAGTTTTCATTTAATAAACATTTGAAATTGTCATGCAGCTTGAATATGGCAGTAAATTAAAATGATTGTTACTCCCTACTTAAAGTCATTCTCCTTTTGAACCACTTTAAGTGATGTTTAGCAAATTAGATCAGATAATTAATGGCCTTCAGGAATTATTAGGGGCAAAATTATTTCCTACTGTGACTCAATGAGTTCAGTAACATTATGCTGGAGATTAATTTTGCTCTTTCAGGTTATAATATTGAGTGTCCAAAAACGAAAACAGTAGCAAAATCCCATACTGATGACACATTCATGAATACTTGAGCTCTTACAACAACAGCCTTGCAGTCAGATATTTCTTAGCTGAATGTGGGATGGTGATATGACGTAATGCTGTTATATAATATGATTAATAAATGTATTTATTTATGCTTTTACCTTAAAAAGATATAAAAAAAACATAACTAGGGAAGTAAGCATATGACCTCTTATCATTGTCTGGTCAAACAGAAAACTAGATATGGTTATCTCTTTTCCAAGCTTACCCCTGTAAGCTTAAAATGCATATAATGTAAACTTCAGGCAATGCTGTCATCCTAAGTGTAGTTTTGCTTGCAGTTTCTCTGCATGTTTCCTTTGCTAATACAGCTCAGCAAACTGCAAATGTACATGCAACCTGTCTACTGGCAACTGTGGTGGCTGTATCAGTACTATTAATGATATCGATACTAGTGCATTTATTAGTTCAGGATTTTTTCCACCAAAGATTGCAGAAAGTTTTCCACAAGGAAAGATTGTTATAAGTGATTACACTCAAGCTTGAGATTTTACTGTGAAATGTGTGCCTGTGTGTATATTCAACGCCTTTTCTGGGAGGTGAGATAACTAAATTGGACAAACAGGTTTGGTGCCTCTGTAATGCAGCCATTTAGTGTTTGAGGTTTCAACGTGCTGACTTCAAAGAACAATTTATATGAAGTGAGCTTACTTATAGCTCTTTTGTAAGGAATTTTTGTTATTTGCTAAATCAGGATGTGGAGATTCACAGTCAGTGAATCTGGAGGGAAGGTCTACATGTAGGTGGTTGCTCCTCATTTTCCTGCTTGTTTAGGGATGGTGTCCTTTGGGTCTGAGGCTGTGTGAGTGGTGGGAAGGAGAAATAAAAGAGCGGTGGAAAGAGGGAGAAAATGGGAATGGAAGATTTGAAGCCCAACTGGGAGATTTTAGTGTGAAATTTGAGGACTGATTATTTCAACAACTAATGAAATCTAGCAAAGACCTGGAATAAAACAGAGGAGAAAGACCTTCCATAAACACAAGTCCAAACATGTGCAAGGCATGACTATGCTTAATTTCCCATAAGTGCTGTTCAAGACTAATTTTGCAAGAAATGCTAGTATCTTCCAAACTGGGAAGACAGGGTCTGCATTTGTTTCAAGATATTAGCACTTCTTTAATGGCAGATTGGTATCACATTTGGCAGATTAGATACACTCTACTGTACCCCTGGTATCCAAGCTCTGCTGTAATCAAAGACACATGGGACTTTGGCATGTGTAATATTATTAATAAAAGCACTGTTTGCATTTTAAAAAGCCATACCTTTGATTTAACTGAGATACTTAAACTGACCTATGTTATGCTCTTCTGCTGCTGTATTTGCATAGTAGACATTATAAACATCTTAATTTAATGAGAATATTACGCTAATTGAAGCTAGTACCTTGAGGTGCTGAAGCAGCAGATGTACACTTGCTAACAATGAAAACACAGAATCTCTGGCAAACAAAATACAATCCATCATAAACAACACAAGAGCCTAAAGAAAGGCAATAATTTAAATGGAATGGAATATGCTTCCCTGATGTGTCACTTTCAATCGCACAGTGGCTCATTTAGAACACAAATTTCCCTCAAGGCTTCTGCAGTTAGTAAGACTTGCTGACTATTCATACGCTGGTAGTGTCCATTCCCTCTTCTCTTCAGAGGGTATTTAAGTGGATAGTGTTTGTTAATGTTAACAGAAAAGCTCTGGATTACTTAAAAAAGAAATGTATTCCAAAAAGTTGTGTTGTTATTTTTGACACAGAATATCCACCCATAACTAGTGTCCTACTGGCCACAATTGGATAAGAAAACTGTATATTTATAAAAAGATGTGCTAATTTCAACTGAAAAATGAATCTGATCTACAAGCGAGTCTCCAGGAATGCAAGTAATAATTCAGTATTTTTGTGCTGGAAAAATTAGGATATGCTGAAAATGCTTGTGTTGTGCTTCACAACACCATAGCATTTGTAATTTGCTCTGCAAGGAAAGACCTGAATAAAAGGTCTGATTCTGAAAAGCTCCATCTTTGGATTTTTCTAGAATGAAAGGTTAGGTTTCTGATTTCTGGAAGCTTTCTGTGCAGAAGTAGGAAATGTGCCTACGGCTCTAAAAATTGCCTTGCTTCTAGCTGTAGGGGAAGGATCTAGGAAGATCTGAGACCTTGGCTCACATTGGATTTACTGGTATCACTAGAATTTTAGCTTTAATTAGAGCAGAGCTATAAATACTGAAAAATCCTGTCTTCAGATTCTTAGGATCTGAGATAGTTAACTGTTATCTAAAAAGTTTGGATTCACAGAATCATAGAATACTCTGAGTTGTAAAAAACCCACAATGGTCACTGAGTCCAACTCCAGGCTCTACACAGAACCACCCGAAATCAAACTCTATGTCTTAGAGTGTTGTCCAAATGTTTCTTGAACTCCACAGCTCAGGGCCATGCCCACTGCCCTGGGGATCCTGTTCCATGCCCACAGACCTCTGGTGCAGAACCTTTCCCTGACCCCCACCTGATTCCTCAATTTTTTAAAAAATACAGATGCAGAATATGAACTTCCACTGTTTTCCAGTTCAACACTCTATCTGAAGTGCAGAATGGGCCTAAAATATTATATTTGTGGAGAATTCTTTTTTGGATGTATTTTGTATCCAAGCTGCCTGGCAGTAACTGGTTAGAGATCACTCTCACACTATTATGATCAGAGGAATTAAATGAAGTGCCCTCATATAGCTATTCCCAAAAGCCTGTTCCCATCTTCCTCCAGCTTCAAGACTTGTGCTTTTGTCTCCCTGGCCTAAAGACATTGTGGAACCAATCACGCTGCCTGTGCACCCAACAGCTCCATCTGTACACATCACAGGATAAGAAAGCGGAAACCCTAGTAAGAAGATGCCTACCCTACTATGGTACAATTGATCTTTGCCTCTCTTTCACTCACTGTTATTTGTTCTTATATACATAGCATACCAAGACAGTATATGGGAGATAAAACATCTCTCCCAGCTTTCCCATGGCCGATTATTTTCCTTATAAAACATTCTCCCTTGCACTGCTATGTTAGTCCTCCTAGGTTCCTGAAAATGCCTACTGACTTTTCCCCTTGAGAATAGTTACAATTATATAGCACCTAACTTAAGTATCACCCTGCAATTTTAGACAAAGGCCCACTGGAGACTAAACATTAAAATGTACTAGTCAGCATGACATAAACTCCCAGGTATTTATAGTTGGAGACAGCAAGCAGAATGAATGAAAGCCTTTGTACTTGGCTCTAATTCTGCATAATTTACTCAAGGCAAACTCCTGAACTTAAAGGGGGTACTCTTAGGTCAACAATGATAAATAATGGTAGTGTTTGGAGAACACTTAGTGCTAATTAAAGCTGAAGTACTATAATTAGTTTATTTGCTTATTTCTGGAACCTTTTGTGGTTTAGACATTGATTTTATACATACAGAGATGGTTTAAACAAGAATATCAGTGGTTTTATGTTCTCTGAAGACCTTCCACTGAACCATGCAATAATATATAGCACAATCAGAGAGACGGGACCAAAATAGCAGCATCTTAAAAGCACTTTTTTTTCATTTGTCTTGGAAGTTGGTTTCAAGGCATTTGCTATGGAATGATGTTAATTCTGTGTTTTTTTAAAAAGCTAGGAAAGTGCCTTAGCAAAATTTTTTACCAACTGTGTAATTTCCTTTTTTTCTTTTGCATCATTTTTTATTTGTGAATAATTTCTATGCCACTACTGTTAATGCTTCCATTTTATTGGACTGCAGTGCAAATATTAGAAAATGTAACAAAATCAGCTAAGCTTCAAGTTGGACAATTATGTGACAGTTTTATTCATTCAATCACTCTCAAAAATAATTGTTGACCTGTTCTGCTTTTCCTCTGAAACAAGCTTCCTTCTGTTGTTTTTAATTTCAGCATATGATTTATCTGAAATTAAAATGAAGAAAGTAATATCTTCTTAGAAACTGAAATATCAAAGGCAAGCCTGGAATATGTATATTCAATATTCATCAAGTTTTATAAGCACTGAGGAATCCACTTAGTCTCGAGAAATGAGTATAGAGCTTCTTTAAAAATTTTTTAAAAATAGGGTAAGGCAATTCTTCTTGGCTTCCTGGAAATATTTAATTCCCACATGACAAGGGTTTAAGAAATGTGATAAATATCATAGTGCTTCAAACACTGAAGTGTCCTTCTAGAGGCACTTGTGCTTGAACCATCATCCATGATACTTCACTCCTTACTAAAAGGTGTCTTAGGCACTTAAGTGATGGATTTCTTAAAGTACACAAAAACATTTAGTGAGTTTCTTGGACAATCTCCGTATCATGTGGGGACGAGCAAAGCATTTCACTACAAAACCCTAAACAACCGGCCAGTAAAAATCTACCAGCTCACCTTCCCCAGACACAGAGACAAATTGGATAGCTCTTAAATCCCACACGTGCCTTAAGGTTTCAGTCTTAAGATGAAGCTTTTGTATCAAACTCTCTTGAACCTCTGAGGCCTTTTCTTTTTTTCTTTCTACCAAGTCAGTGAGTAGTTTTGTTCACTTTTTCTCCTTCAAGGTATGCCTGATGAGGCTGTTACAAACTGCTCATGCAGGAGAATTGCTTGATGAATAGAGCATAAATGCAGTACGTAAGAAAATACAGTTTGGTTCCTCTCCTTGCCTAGGGGGAATTAAAATTCAGATGTCTCCCTAGAAATGCAGTTACAGCAATAACTGTCCATTCCTTTTATTGTTGTTTTGACTCAGTACAGGAAATAAAGATTTCTTGGGCCACAAGGAGAGGAAAAGAGTAGGTATAATTTTTGCAGTATTCTTTCTCCTAGGGCAAACTTAACTAGAGTGCTGTACTTTGGTGAGATCTCTGCAGAGATTTGGATGTGATGGGTGGGATGTGCCCCAGTACAACATCAGTCTGTTACCCACTGATGAAAGTGCTCTCCTGGCTGCTGGGAATCTTCAAAGAGCAACAGAATATTGTTCTGCTGCACAAGTGCTCTGACCATCGAGCACGTGAATAACAATTACCATTACAAAATAAATGGGTAAGTAGCAACTGCATCTTCTAATGTATCTATCTGTGTGTGTTGGTGTGCATGAGGAATTTTTAAGGAATCATAAGGTGGGGAGTGCTCGGCTTTTGGATTGCAGTTGGGAATAAGTACATATACGGAAACTGCACTTTCAGGTCCATAGGGAACCATTAACGTGCACTGAGTTAAGCTGCTTCTGCAGGAAGTAGTAATTGAGTGAGGATTTTCAGGATTGTCATTTTAAGGTAGTTAAACTCTGTCAAAGTTTCTCTTTCCATGATGTTTCTGTATCTGTGGGAATGCAGCTCTGTTGAGTGGTTCTTGGATCTGACACAATTAACTGTGCCTCTACTACTTTGTAAAGTTTTGCTTGCTGCTAGATCTCCTGTTACTTTAAACTTATTTGATGAATGCATGATGTGCTCAAGACTTACTAGCCTCTATAATTTTTTTGCCTTCCAAATTAGACATACTGTTAATAGGAAGAATTTTTGCTATTCCAAGTGATTCTGATTGTGACTTAATGAGTTGATCACCTTTCTACTGATTACTTTTGCATTTAAGAATTCCCTGCATGTGAAAAAAAAAGAAAAAACACCACCTCCTAATTCTCTTAATTAGAGCATATTACTTTATTCTTTAACACAGATGTAAAATATATAATCCAAAATGTTTTATTTGTGATTATGAATAAAATTTACTGTGATGCATAGAATCAAAGTTTGTTCTCCAGGCAGAATATCCAGCATCTCTTTTACTTTGTTTATGCTTTAATTACTCACATGGCTTCTGCTTGTTATGGTGAACCCAGGCTGAAGCAGAGGAAAAGTGTGATTAGGAAGGAGGAGCAAACAGAAACCACCATGCCTTGACTACAACCCCTTCTGAGCCACCCTTTGCCTCACTGAAGGGACAGACTGCAACTTGAGGTGGTAACAAGAAGGGTATGGAGGTGTTTGGGATGTAACGGAGCAGGGGAAGAGGGGTGGAAATATATTTTCTCCAAATGCATTAACATTTTTTTCATTTTGTTTTTGTTTCTTGACACTTGAGTCATTAAAAAAATATTATTTTAATTGGCAGTTAATTAAGCTAATTTCCCCAGGTTGAGTATGCTTTGCCAGTGATGGTGATTGGTACATGATCTTCACGTCTTCATCTTGACCGATGGGCTTTCTTGCTCTTGTTCATAAGAGTCACCTCCAGTTTGCTCCCTTAGAGGTGCCTGACATGTAACAAGCAGCATCTATACTTACAGTTATCATAAGATGTTCATATCATATTGCATTGTAAGAGTGATGAAGTCCACAGTTCTGTTACTGTTCATCTAGAAGTTTGTCAGTGTCTTGCTCCCAGTACCTTCTAGATGTCTCAGTAACTCTGCGTTCTTCAGTGCTCCATATTCCCACGCAGAGCTCTGAAATTCACTCAACACATCTTATTTGGTCTTGCTTTAGGTTTATGCATCTCTTATTTACAGTGTGAGTAGCTGAAACAAACCTAGGGCAAATTAAGAACAGGTACAATGGTGTCTCTATTGCTTTTGCAAGATTAAATCACAGTATCACAGAATTGTAGGAGTTGGAAGGGATGTCTCGAGATCACCTAGTCTAACTCCCTGCTAAAGCAGGTTCACTACAGTGGGTTGCACAGGAAAGTGTCCAGGTGGGTTTTGAGTACCTCCCAAGAAGGAGATTCCACATAATAATTTAGGCTTAATTAGAAATAAGATGACAAAATATTTGTTAACAAACTTATGTGGATAACAGTGAATGCACAGATATATAAAGAAAAAAAAGGACTGTGAAACTTTAATTGAATGTTAACAACAGAAGGATTTGTGAAACAATTTTTTCTTTAAGTTACAGAACTTGCAAGTGCAACAAGGTGTTTCAGAGGATACTGAGAGTATAGGTTGAAGCAAGTCTTCCTTGCATCTCTTTGCCTATTTTCTCTGCTGACAAACTAAACTTTTTTTTTCTTTTTTTTTTTTTTACTTGCTATTAAGGTTTGAGCTTTGACTAAATGGCAAAGACTGCATCTCTAAAAAGTCAATCCAGCATCCACTGTCTTTGTGCCACCACTATCAGACACTAGCTAAAGAAGTGCTAACACAGATAAGTCTTATTGTGTAAACAAAATAAGACATTGACATTGATGACTTACAGAAGTTGCTGAAAGACAGATTTTGTCCCCTCTTCAGGCTTGAAAGTGAACCCCCCTCCCCCCGTTCCTCCAAATGACGTTAAAAGAGCATTTCACCTCCAGGATGGACGTAGAGGAGTAAAATGATGATAGAGGATTCATGCCTGTCAGGGGCTTGAAGCAGTTCATAGTGAAATACCATCTACAGCTTCACAATTTTATTCAACTGTTGCCACCGTTGCTACAATTTCAAATTCAGGACAAGTATAGAAATAAATATACTTATCATCTCTTCTCTCTGAGCTTGTATTGACTCATTACAGACATTTCTGAAGTAAAAAACCACTTTGAAGTATCTTGGAAACTTCTTGTGTGAGTCCACCTATTCATCTGCTTCACCACAATAGAGAAAATATCTAACTGGGGCAGAGATACGAAAAGTTATTATGTAGTACAAATTATAGATGTTTAAGCTGTGACAACAAGGCAAATGTTGATAATGCACTGTACTGTGGGGAAAGCATGTCATTGTAATCTATGTACTGAACTGACATCTTAAGCTTTCTGGAACTGTGTGAGTCATGGACGTAGCCAGATGAGAAGAGGGCAGATGCCGATGAACTTAAAAGGGAAAAGAAAATTATCTACAAGAAGTCTATATTAATTGTGAAAATACCTGATTAATATGGTTAATTGCACTTTTGGTACGCTTCCATAATGCACACACAGTAATAAAACTTCTCCAGACAAATGTAATTTATTTCTCCAGTGATTAAAAATTTTCTACCACAGTGAAACTCTACTTCTCATCTTGGGCATCTACAACTTTTCAACTTTCAAATAATGCTTTGTTAATATTAAAAGAACTCTTGATTCTTCTGTTATTCTTTCTGTGCCTCTACTACTCATACATGAGACATTACGGTCTAGAATTTTCAAGAGAGCTTCACCAACTGACTGGGGAGGCCAAGTCCCACTGAAGCCAATGTATATGGCTGTACTTCCTCAGATATCCTTCAAAAACATTTTAGTCAGAAGAGTGAAAGATTAGGGATAAGAAGTGTCATGGTTTTATGATTTTCGGTTATTGGTACACCACATCACAACATCATGTAGTGAATGTACCTGGTTCTCAGAAGAGAAGGACTACTACAGTCCCCATGGTACTTTGCTCCTCTGTTACCATTTTTTCAGCCGGAGGGAAAAGATAAAAGCTCGCAGTATAAAAACTTGCAGATCACGAGACCTCGTCCCTTTTTCCACCATCTCTCGTCTTGGCAGCACCTCGCTCTCCAGCCTTCTTATCGTCGGTGGTAGAGTAAGGCCCACCTTGATTTTTGGGACATTCTCTCTCTCTGTATTGGATTTATCAGCTTAAATTGTAATTATATTGTACTATAGTTTGTTGTTTTGCATTCCGATATCTTATTTAGTAAATTAGTTTGTTTCTCCTCAGATTGTTGGCGCTGTTCTTTGCTCTCAGGGCCATCTCCTTACCCTTTTCCCCTTTTCCCGGGGCGTGGGCCCGTGGATCCCCCGTCCCCTTCATCACGGAACCGGGCCGAACGCCCGTAAACTGTTGACAAGAAGACACAGCTGAGTGGAAACTACAGCAGTTTTCATGATGCGTTTGTTCTCCCTATTCATCCCATCTTCTCCCTATCTCCTTGACCCTTTCTCTTCCCTCCTCACCTCACTCCGTCAAGAGTCTTTCACACTGTCCTTGCCAAAGTCTATTTCACTCACATCATACTTTATCTTTTCTTTCTTTTCTGATTCCTTCTTTCACAACAGTGTATTATTATTATTGTTTTAATATCTTCTCTGTGCACTGTCAGATCTCACTCAGTCTTTCAGATCATACTTTTTGGATTTTCTTCAGCTAAGTTTTAAGGGCCCTTAAAGTTCCTCAGTTCCATTTGTTTGTCTCTTTGTTTCCACAGCATAGAACCCATTTTAGGCAAGGGTATACAGCTTTCTATCTTACTGATAATAATAAAAGACGTGGGCTTTTAGAGAAAGTCTGATCTAGTCTGTGATGAGTTACTGTGGCTTGGACAAGTGCCACAGGGAGATAATTGGCTTTGTAGCACTAAAATCATTGTCTGCTTGGTCTCGCTGATTACCACATTGCTGGAAGAAGAGTGCTGTCAAGATAACATCTCAGTTTCTTCTCTCTTTTCTCCTTTCCCAGATCTGTGGGTATTTTATCTTCTATGCCTTGCTAAATAGAAGTAATATTTGTCCAGAAGATACACCTTGTCTGTTTTTTCCCCTCTATAATTCCACTTATTGCCCTGGAGTTTATTCTTGGATACTTTTTCTAACTTCCACGTAATTTATTTATTTGATAATGCTGATTCCTATTCCCTTTTGTCTGCTTCACTTTTCCTTGCAACTTCTCTTACACAGTGAAATAATACATAAAGGACATATTGTGAAAAAACATCAAATGGTCATCTGTTATTGTTTTTTTCAGTCTTGGCCAGAGTGCCTAAACAACTAGCAAAATAACTAGTAAGACTTAATTATTTGGGCAAAAAGAAATTTATCTAGCCCATAAGTATTGCTAGCTATTCAAGGGAATGGATTGTCCTGCTCTGCTCTGTGCTGGTGCTGTCTAACTTCAAGCACTGCAAGCAGTTGTGGGTACTACAAAATGAAGAGGACATAAAACTATCAGAGAGGATCCAAAGGAGGAGTACGAAGATGGTGAAACGTTTGGAGGGGAAAGTGTATGAGGAGCAGCTGAGATCCCTTGGTTTGCTCAGCCCAGAGCAGAGGAGCTGAGCTGAGGCCTGGTGGCATCTGCAGCTCCTCACAGGGAGCGGAGGGGCAGTGCTGAGCTCTGCTCTCTGGTGACAGCAACAGGGCCCGAGGGAATGGCATGGAGCTGTGGCACAGGAGGGGCAGGTGGGAGTTAGGGTCAGGGTCTGCACCAGAATGTGGTGGGCATGGAACAGGCTGCCGAGGGCAGTGGGCATGGCCCCGAGTGCCTGACAGAGTTCAAGGAGTGTTTGGACAACGCTCTCAGGCATAGAGTTTGATTTTGGGTGGTTCTGTGTAGAGCCTGGAGTTGGACTCCATGATCCCTGTGGATCCCTTCTAACCCAGGATATTCTATGATTCTGTGATTCTATGAGTATTTTTGGCATATGAAGAAAAAAATTCAGAACCCTGCCATTCTCTTGCCTATTCTTAAGGTATCTAAGTGGGTTAATTATTTTTGTCTTTCTGTCTCTGTCATAGTGGAAGTTGCTCTCTTTAGTGATGCTGTTCATAGAAGCATCAGATTTTCAGAGCTTGTTTCTCCTTTTTGTTCATATTCTGCTGTTGTTATTATAACTAGAGTTGGTATCGTTATTAGTAGCAGTAGTACTGTTGTCCACTGCTATCAAATATCCTTCAGAGAATGCTGCATTTTTCTTGTGCAAGGCTGGCTGATACCAAAGATAACAAATCCATGCTTTAAGAAGTCATGTATTTTTATGATGCTTAAGAAAACAAGCTTACCTTGAATTTATGAATTGTTTCTCGTATCTACTATGATATTTGATAGTGAATCACAATTTCCTCTTCTTTCTATGCATAATATACAGCATATTCTTCTACCTCCTACTCTAACTTCTTTTTGCTGTGTTTTAGATTA
This sequence comes from Numida meleagris, assembly GCF_002078875.1. Classification (NCBI taxonomy): domain Eukaryota; kingdom Metazoa; phylum Chordata; class Aves; order Galliformes; family Numididae; genus Numida; species Numida meleagris. The sequence continues at coordinate 100,332,590 of NC_034409.1, read as the reverse complement.
TTTTCCTTGAGAAGCCTTGGAAAAGTATAAGCCAGAAAGACAGCAAGGAATAGATAAATTCTATGTGTATAAGGGGTGTTATCGTCTGAGAATATCTCAAAAGAATAAAAAAAATGAGCAAAGGACTATGAAATGTGCCACAGCAAGCATCTTCTGAAATGAACAATCGTCTCTACTTCTTTTTAGATAGGAGCTGGCTGCAATATCCCTACAAATAAATATTCATTCCTTATTGGGGAATTGCCTTATTTGGGGACTGGAAAAAGGGAAACATCACTTCTGTTTTTAAGAAAAATAAAAAGGAAGATCTGGGAAAATACAGGTTGCTTCCCTGTGCCTGGGAAGATGATGGAACAGATCTTCCTGCACGCTGTGCTACGTAAGGCATGTGCAAGACAAGGAAGTGATGAGAAAGCTAGCACAGCTTCACCAAGGGCAGATCATGCCTGACCAGTCTGGTGGCCTTCTGTGATGAAGTGACAGCATCAGTAGACAAAGTCCATCTACCTGGACTTCTGCAAGGTCTTGGATATGGTCTCACATCACATTCTTATCTCTAAATTGGAGAGATGAGGATTTGAAGGATGGACTGCTTATCCACTGAATACCCACTATTCAGTGGATAAGGAGTTAGGGTAAGGATAAGGAGAAAAGGAATGGGATGGCTGTAGCCAGAAGTTTGTGGTCAGTGGCTCTATGTCCAAGTGGAGGCTGGTCACAAGTCATGTCCCCCAGGGGTCCCTCTTGGGACCAGTGCTCTTCAACATCTTTGTCAACATTATACACAGTGGGATTGAGTGCACCCTCAGCAAGTTTGCTGATGCCATCAAGCTGAGTGGTGGAGTTGATATGATAGAAAGAAGGGATGACATCCAGAGGGACCTGGACTACCTTGAAAAGATGGCTCTTTAGAACGTAGTGAGATGCAGCAAGGTGTTGCACTTGGGTTGGGGCAATACCAGACGTGTACCAACTGGGAGAATAACTTTTTGATAGTTCTTATCTTTCTGCAGAGAAGAACTTTGGGATTCTGGTGGATTAAAAGCTTGACGTGAGTTTGCAGTGTGCACTTGCAGCCCAAAAGGCCAACTGCATCCTGGGCTGCATCAAAAGAGGGGTGGCCAGCAGGGATAGGGTTGTGGTTGTCCCCCTCTGCTCTGCCCTCGTAAGGCTTCACTTGGAGTACGGCAACCAGGTCTGGAGCCCCCAGTGCAAGAAACATGTAGACCTGTTGGAGCAGGTCCACAGGAGGCCAAGAAGATGGTCAAAGGGCTGGAGCACCTCTTGTATGAAGAAAGATTGAAGGAGCTAGGCTTGTTTAGCTTGGAGAAGATAAAACTTCAGGTATATCTCACTGTGGCCTTCCACTACTTGAAAGGAGCTGATAATTAGGAGGGAGACTGATTTTTTTTATGTGCAGTTAGTGATAGGACAAGGGAGAATGGTTTTAAACTAAAAGAGGGGAGATTTAGATTAGATATTAGGAGGAAATTTTTTACTCAAAGGGTGGTGAAGCCCTGGAACAGGTTCCCCGGAGAATTTTTGTTTGACCCATCCTTGGAAGTAGAATGGGATTGTGGGCAGCATGATCTAGTGGGTGGCAGCCCTGCCCATGGTGATCTTTGAGATGATCTTCCAAGCCATTATATGATTCTGTGATTATATTAGCCTCCTGCAGTCAGATGTCTGTCTTGTAATTTGGAGACAGATTTACTTTCTCTAAAATAGTGATTTTTCCGTCTTTATGACGAATGCATGTATTCAGCTTAATAGATGCATTTCTTATTTAAACGGTGTATGTCTTTTTTTAAGCAACAAATCTATTGTTATTCTATAAACCTTTTCTTCTTCATAGTACAGTTTTCCTGCCCTCCTTCCCCCTGTCTTTGAAACACATGGCATATGGCTTATGCTTTAGTGCAAAATATAAATGTTTATTTACCATTACTTGTATAAGAAAACATAATGATATATATTTTAATCTGTCTGACCCTTGCTTTCTGCTAGGCTGACTTAATACGTTGATTTACACAGTGGGATGAGCTAGGAAACAGATTTTAAATCTGAAATCTTATAGTTTGCTGAATGTAGCAAACCACAAAAAGAGCACAAAATGTGCAGAATCTGTCAAATTTCCACACGCGGGCACTATAAATACTCCTGCCAAGAACTCAAAAATGGTAGAATGCAGATAGATAAGAGTCTTTTTGAAAGTTATCTTTCAATGTACAGTGTGGTAATTAATATGACATTTTAGTATAATCATTATGAACAGTGCATTATATTCCAGGTTTTTCTGTGATGGTACTGTAAAAGACACTCAACCATTTTCATTACTGTTTTATGTTCTCTGGAATTCTATTTATTACAATACTCAGAAGTTGTTGTATGCTGCAATGTGGTTCTGATAGTCTGGAATCTTAAAACATCCAGCAATGAGCCAAATACTATACTGATGAGTACCTTAGCCCTTTTAGAAATTTACAGACTAGTTCTAAATTTAAACTAATTTTAACAAACATGGCACCAAATAATAGAATTATATTCTTTTGCCTCTAGAACTGGATTTTATATGTTCTAGATTTTATACAATATGATGTATAGTTGGACTTGATGATCTTCTGAGTCTTTTCCAACCTAAATGATTCTATGATTCTATGATAGATACTATGTCTGCAACTGGGATTTTCTTGAATTGCTTTTTACATGACTACCTTTCTCTTTCTTATTGGTCTGCCATCCAGTTGGTGGTTTCTGCAGTATATGTGTTTTGAAGAACAAAGACCAGTAAAGAAATAGATGGGTTAAGCTTATCTAGCATTTCTTTGCTATTGTTAAAGAATGTTATGATTTTTAAATCTTCAATTTATATTTTTACAGTAAGGTTCTGACTATCAATGAACTGGTCTGAGTCTCCAGGTCAGCCTCTTTCAATGTTGCATTTACTAACAGTCTTGAAATACACGAATGAGAAACTGTTAAAGCATAAATTTTAAAAAAAAGCATGTACTTGAGAAAGCAGGAAGGAAAAACAGGGAACTATGCAATCAGGTGTGTCACTTACTGTCTTGCAGTGACTTGCAAGTTAAATATGCTGAAAAAACATCTTGATTTGGGGCTGCTGGAGGATACAAATGACTCCTGCTGTTTAGTTCATTCATTTGCTTTTTCTTTTTTTTTTCCTAATTAGAAATTTTTAAATATTGACTATTTAGCAATTGTTTTTGTAGTTACTAACCTGCAGATTTTTTATATATTATGAAGATGTAAACATATTTTTGGGGATTTTGGAGCTTTCACTTTCAGGAAAACCATGCTTGTACCTTGAGTTTTTTGGGAATCTTCACTGACTGGAAAAAAGGAAAAATACTGTTGAGAGTGCATAGTTCATTCAGAACTGCTACTGAATATATTATAGATTAAAAAAGCCTATTATTCATTTTCAAAATACAATAACTGATATAAAAAAATAATCAGAGGAACTTGCAACATATCCATTAGATGCAGTGATGACAAGACTTTCTCCCTCTAAGTCAGGAGGCTCATTATATCAGAAATGAACTAAAGCTACTTACCACTCTGAAAATGACATGCAAAATCTGCCTTTGTGAGTTACACTGCCTTTCTGAGTTTCTTGTGAGGTCAGAAATGGATTTCAGAGATCTTTTAATAATGAGTTATGTAAAAATGCGGAACGACTACTATTATTAACGGTAAGCTAATATTTCTTGTTTAGCTCTTATATTTTTCCCAGGGATATTTTTTGTTCAGCCCTAAACCAGTCTTGCATAAACCTGAAAAAACCTGAGAGAGAGATATGGTTTCCCAAAATGGGCAGCTCTAAGAAAAAAGTAAGCATTTGCATACTATTCTAACTTCAGGGCAAGTCATAAAGCAAAACTAGAATATTTTTTGTAATTTCAGAATTAATTCATCTTTCTATTACTTTTGGGTTCACATAGAGACTTAAAGTGCCATTATATAAGCGGCATATAATAGAAAAGGACACTACTAGACTTAGATTCTAGTTAGTAAAAAAATATACAAAATATAATGTAAAGTAAGTGATTTGTGGAAAAATCTAGGTCTTCAATGTGTTGTGTGTGACTTTTGGAGCTCATTTAAAAAAAACCAAATTTTAGTCTATTAATTTAAAAATTTGTCCTTTTTCTCGTTCTTTTGTGACTGTCTTTGGGTATATATATGTATATCTTACAGACTGGAGAGTTGGGCAGAGAGGAACCTCATGAGGTTTAACAAGAGCAAATGTAGAGTCTTGTACCTGGAGAGGAAGAACAACAGGCATCAGTACTGGTTAGGGGATGATCTGCTGGAGGGGAGCTCTGCAGGGAAGGACTTGGATGTCCTGGCAGACAACAGGTTGGCCATGAGCCAGCATTGTGCCCTTGTGGCTGAAAAGGCCAATGGTATCCTGGGATGCATTATAAAGAGCGTGGCCAGCAGGTTGAGGGAGGTGATCTTCCCCATCTACTCTGCCCTGGTGAGTCCACATTCAGACTACTGTGTCCAGTTCGGGCTCCTCAGTTAACAAAAGACAGGGATCTCCTGGAAGGAGTCCAGTGGAGGGCCACAAAGATGATAAAGGGCCTGGACCATCTCTCGAATGAGGAAAGGCTGAAGAACCTGAGTCTGTTCAGCCTGAGGAAAAGAAGACTGAAAGAGGATCTGATTAGTGTGTATAAATATCTAAAGGCAGGTGAGAGGCAAATGGATGAGGCCAGGCTCTTCTTGGTGGTGTGTAGTGGCAGGGCAAGGAGTAATGGCCTAAAACTTGAACATAGGAAGTTCTGTACTAACATGTGGAATAACTTCTTTACAGTAAGAGTGACAGAGCACAGGAACAAGTTGCCCAGAGGGGTTGTGGAGTCTCCTTATTTGGAGCCATTCAAGACTCATCTGGACCTCTACCTGTGAGACCTGTTGTAGGGAATCTGCGTTAGCAGTGGGGTTGGACTTGATGATCTCTTGAGGTCCCTTCTAACCCCTGCAATTCTGCAATTCTGTGTGATTCTGTAATGCAACAATTTTTGAAAACTTTTTTTTAAGCATTGAAAGAAGTGATGTGTTCTGTCTGCTTCTGTGAGGAAAACAGAGAGGCAGAAATACTGAATCTTGGCTTCCTAGCTTTGAATGGAAGACCATGGAGGATAAGGGCTGCAACATCATGGAAAAGTGACTTCATTGTGGAGTAGCATTTAAGTAGAAAAGACTTTCAGAAACCATTTAAAGCAGTACTCCTGTATTGTAAAGAAGAGAATGGAGTACGAACAAAAGCATTTAATGGTATTTTGTCAATATGTGTGCCTGGAGGTAACTATTATTTTGGAAGACCCATCTGTTGGCAGTTTCGTAAACAAACTTAAGTAATGACAGAATAATTTGTAGGCTTATGAATCATTGCACACTACCTGCTGGAAGAGACAGAGGAGGAAGAAAATACTTGGCTCATGGAAAGTGGATACGACAAGGTACGGTTGTCTTGGATGGAATGTGTTATGTGGGAGGAAAAGGGGAAAGTTCAGGTTGGAAATTAGGAAAAAATTCTTCTCAGAAAGATTGGTGATACGGACTAGATGGTCTTAGAGGTCTTTTCCAACTGTAATGATTCTATGATTCTGTGATTCTATTCCATGATTCTATGAAAAAAGCTTTCATGGCTGAATAGTTCTTGGAGGAGTGTACTTTCTGGTGCTAAAAAGGAAGCATTAGTGGATGTGTGTGTGTCCCTATGTGTTCAGACCAAAGCGATCAGAAAGTAAGAGGTATGACAAGCATGCAGAGGGCTAAAAAAGGGCCTCTGAGTGGCAGAACAGGTTTATGTGGTTTTTACAAGTTGTTTTCTCTTTCTTCTTATCCTGAGTTGACTATTTTGTCACTGAAGCACTTAAATTGGGTACTACAGGCAACAAATCTACATGTGGACCTATGCTGGTGCTGTTTTCAAGTGCTCTGATAGTGGAAGGGAGTGTTACAGTAGACTCTTTTCATAATGTTAGACTATGGTAAAGGAGAAAAGGTAATAGGATAGGATAGGATAGGATAGGATAGGATAGGATAGAATAGAATAGAAATAGAAATAGAATAGAATAGAATAGAATAGAATAGAATAGAATAGAATAGAATAGAATAGAATAGAATAGAATAGAATAGAATAGATCAGATCTATTGGAATGGACCTTCAAATATACTACTGTCTGACCATTTCAATTCTAAGCAACAGTTAAAGCATGTTTTGAGGGCATTACCCAAATGCCTCTTGAACACTGACAGGTATGGGGCATCACCTACCTCTCTAGGAAACCTGTTCCAGTGTATGACCATCCTTATGGTAAAGAAATGTTTCCTAGTGTCCAGGCTTCTGGTGCAGCTTTGTGCCATTCTCCTGCGTCCTGTCATAGGTACCGGGGAGCAAAGCCCAGCACTGTTCTCTATACTTACCCTCCTCAGGAAGTTGCAGAGCAATAACGTTGCCTCTTTATCTCCAGGTCTCTTGACTAGACTGCCCAAGTGTCCTTGGCCTCTGTTCACAGGACATGCCTTCAGCCCTATTACCAGATTTGTTGCCCTCCTCTGGATGCTTTCAAGTACCTTAATATCCTTTCTGTATCATGGAGCCAAGAACTGCACACAATATTCAAGGTTAGGCTGCACCAACCCTAAATATAGCAGGGGAATCACCTCTTTAGACAGCTGGGTTTGCTGTGTTTACTGCACCCCAAATGCATCTCTCAAATGACGAGTGGTTGCAGTTTCTGTTGACTCCAGTTCATCTGGGAGATGCACAAGACATTTGAAAATGCCCACAGTATATTTGAAAATACTTGAGCAGAAGCTCCCTGGTGTGCCTTCCTTTTTATGTACAATCTATAGCAGTTAGTGGCAATCTGTATTGTTTAGATCATGAAATAAAGCATGTTTGTGATGTCAATCCACTGCAGTTTTCCTGTGAGTCTTTACATTTGTCCATTTGCTGCTGTGGATGTGGGCTTGTTTTTGATGTGATGTGCCCTTAACATAGGAACAAACTCTATTTCAACTCAACTGAAGCATTTAAAAAGTGCAGTCATACCAACAGCTTCCATTCCTCTGCTAATTAACTGATTTTTTTCTGCAATCCATGTAAAATGTGCACAATCCTTGAATAAACAAACAAATGCATATGGAATGATGTCTGCTGAAAATTGATACAAATGAAAAAAAGAAACTCTGTACCCCAAGGATATCTTTTTCTTATCTATCTATTTGTTTATTTATTTTTAAAGTGGTAACTGCTTAGCTAACGATTTGGAATATGGATTGGCTTACTTAGTCTTATGAAGAAAGAATTGTGAGAGAGATGGGAACCAAACTTTTATGAGCATATGAAAGAGCAGTTGTTAAATTCATTCCAAGGCTAAATCATCTGGCATTAAGGATACCCTACAGCAGAATAGGAATTTCAATGTTTTCCTTTCTTTCTTTTAATTAAATTCTTTTCAAAATCCTTTCTTATTTTATCACCATGTGTGTATACTTGCATATTTATTCTACTTTTTTTTTTTTCATTTTGAAATGAAACCATTATGAATCACCAATTCCAAGAGTGGCTAGTAAGTCTGATATGAGTCTGTTCTGAGGGAATTTTGGAGAAAAAAATTGCACTGAAGGACCTACAGTTTCAGCAGGGAATCTAGAGACGTGTGAGAGAGCTGATTAAGTAAATAATTATTTTCATCTCACTTATCAAAACGATTTTGCTCATGAGGCATGTAAGCAACCTCAGCATGCTAATGAATGCTAGCTTTATGGGCTTGTTTCATAAAATGGAGTGGACAGATGTGTCGTAATTATGAAAATTAAACAAGTATTATAAAATTGAACCATTTAAAGTTGTTTAAAATCCATGCATGGCTTTTTATATTTTGATTATGCTAAACAAATTTAAAATGGATTGAAGACATTTATAGACTGCTACAAGTAAAATATCATGACATGAGTGCATGCCACCTTGGTAATGCATTTAGAAGTGGCCCAATGAGCACAGTTTAAACTTACAACAGTGGAAATCAAAATACCATTAGTTGATGGACTCCATTCAGAGGTAACTGGGAAATGGTCAGAGGACTGTAGTAGATAGCTACCTATTTTTTGACCTCATCTTTATAAAAGCCTGAAATGAGCATATTAAATGTAAAACTCCATTAAAAAGTTAGCTTAGGGATGGCATAGCTGCATATAAACTTTTTTTTTTTTGGAATTGATTCCCCTTCATAGCAGGGTAGGAGCTTGAGTATCTCCACTTGAAACTGAAATGTAAACTGAGAGCTTAGAAATCACTTATCACTCACCAAAAAATCAAGATTCAGAAAGACACTAGTCAAGAGTGATGAATCTCACTTATTTTCATTACAGTGTTGAGAGGCACCTCTTTTATTTCTGTGCTCTTGGGATCTAAATATAAGAGCACACCTGAAGAAGAGTGGACAGCCTGAAGAAAGAGTAGGAGCATGCTGCTTTCTAAGCAGGAGTTTAAAGATTCCAGACATTCCATGATCGGGAAGCACAGGAAGGGATATGTCAGTAAGGTGGAACTGGGAGCATGTAAGTCTGGCAGAGTCTGATGAAGAGAACAAGAAACATACGCTTCAGCTTGATAGACAACATAAAGAGAAATGTCATGGTAGGGATCAGCCAGGACTCTCTGCAGGTTGTGGTAAACCTCAGAAATACTGAGCCACCTGGGTGAAACTATTAGCTGTGGAGTGTCCCTCCAGAGACCCATATCTTTGTGACTTTACAGACAGCAGTCTCAGTATTCAAAATAAATCCATACAGATTTAATATAAAAAGAAGAAAGGAAACCAAACATCAAGTCTGTTCCAGAGTACCATGTGTTAATTTACATTTATACCATGTGCAGCACTGAATTTTCCAGAGTCACAGCTGAGGTTCCTGTTTGAAGTTTCTTCTCTCTCCACCTCTTGTATCTTTCCTCAAGGGAAATAATGAGATAGTTTTTAGCTATTATTGTTTATTGCACTTAATTTACTTAAAAGAAAATTATTAAATGGCAGGGCTATTTATTTCTTGTTTTGATTGGGCTCAATATTTGAGTCTTGGAGCAACCCAAGAGTTTTAAGAGTGATGCATTTCTCTGTTGGGCTCAAATTCATCTAATCATTTGAGCCCTCATCTTAGGCTCAGACTGTGTCCCTATATCCATTAACAGCAATAATTCTTGTCAGGCTGTGGTCTTTGTCTTGGAATCAGCTGATCTATTGCTCTGTGTAGAAAGGAAATATTTTTTCTTTCTTTGAAAAGTCTGACTAACTGAAAATGTCCATGTATTCTTTCATAATGGAAAGAGGATGTAGAACCCTGCTTTAGCTAACCACAGAAGAGAAATAGATTGTTACATACCAGAAATGTGACATTTCAGTCTTTGTCTTTCTTTCCAGATCTCAGTATTTTTCTCATACTTTAACAAATTGAACAAGATTTTGTAGTCAAGCAACTCCCTTCCTGGCCTGTTATAGGGAAGAATGCAACTGGATTGAATTACAAATTCAAGCACATTAACTGCTGTTATTGCTTCCCTGCATCTGGTAGCTCACTGGTAGATGTTGTCTCTTATCTCATTGTTATACCACTTACAACCTAAGATTTGATCCCCTTAGCCTATCTAAAGATATTTCTGCCTTTTTTTCACATCTTTTTTTCAAAATCCATGTATAGTTTTTTTGTGTATTGCCTCATATATCTTCCATGTACAGCACAGTATCTCATTCTTCACGTGGAAACACTATGAAAGGGGCATAACATTCTTGGGAATCCCTGGAATTATTACCATCGACTCAGCAAACACTTTCTAGTAGACTGAGAAGTATCTTAAAAATAATAGAGTTAGTAAATATTTGTGAAATTGTTAGTGAGTTACTAACATTATCCATGATTCCTCTCTACTGAACACTTCAAAAAACATGATTTTTTTTTTTCCTGGAGAAATTAGTTATTTATAGCTTTCATTAGAGAAACAATTGTAAGATAAAACCTTGAGATGCATATGTATCTGCTCTCTTTGCTGAAACCTCAAGGGAAGTCCTGAACCTAGAAGTGCTACAGTGTGGATTCACAAAGCTAACCTGAACTTCAGTTCAGTAGTTGTTTCCTTTAATCTGAGGTAGTCATATGTCCCATAAATTTACTTTTGGCTCACATGAACTTAAAAAAGAGGGACAATTCCTGGCCTGAGTTGTTGAACAGTGTATGAATAAGACTATATTTGGAAGAAACAGAAAACTAGAAGAAACTGTTGAAAGGAACCAGAGAAATGAATAATGTTATAATAGTACCTTCAACATCTTGCCAGCTTAATCCATCTTAATTAATTTTGTACTTATTTTCATAGGAATTGTTAAGGAAATATTTGAATAAGGACACTGTAATGTTTGGAGTATTTGCAAAAGATTATCTCCAATGATGTACTGTTTATGCTTTGTGGACTTCTACAGTTTTTTTTTTTTTCCCACAGTTTTTCCTGTCATCAGCAAAGTCTTGTTCTGCTTTTGTTGAAGGAGAACATGATCAAAATTTTAACAAATACTTTAGGATATTCTAGATTTAAAACTGTAGTACCTAGTGCAGCCATACATAAATTAATGCCTTAAGGTTTAAGACCAAATGTCAGTGCAGGGGTTAGTTTCGGAAACCAAAACACTTTAATCACAGATATATGCAAGAATTAAACAACTGTCCCGCTTCAGTGAGAGATGGTGCAGGCAAGAAGACAAACCAGACGGGTGAGCCCATCATGCCACATGTTGTCCTTTAGCTATGAGAATCCTTGTCCTCTAAATGTCTCTGCTGGTTGAAGAACTGTCCCTTAGAATGTCTTCCCAGCTGATCACAGACATGATCATCTGTAGGATTACGTAATCTGAATGGAATACTGAGTGCTATTTGTCCTGTTCAAATTCACTCATGTCTCACATTATGTTTTGCAAAACCAGAAGTGATGGTGGGATATATTAGGGTTTTGCTTGAATTTTGAATTTTCTTGGGAAGAGTGAAACAAAATATCTATATTTTAAGTCAAAATGAAAATCACGTTCTTTTACTTCTACATTAATTTGTATGTGTGATAGCACAACCTACTAGTTATATTTTAAATCTCTCTCATTTTTCCAAAATCAAGTGAGCTACTAATCCTAACTCTGCTTTCCATAATGTAGGGCAGTCTTTGGTCTTGTTGAGCCAAAGCAGAGCATTGTAAGAATCCTTTAATTCTGATGCATAATGAGAAATGCAGTTTTGGCTGGAAAATAGAAGGAGTGAAGGATGCAAAATAGCTTGAACAAGAACTGTCTTCAGAAAAGACAATAGTACAGGCAGTTATTATTCAACATTAAACAGACTCAAAAGAAAACGCAGCAATATTTTCGCATAGATTTTAGAAAAAGTCTTTTGTTTCATGGGTTTATTTATTTTTATTCCATAGTGGAATGTCAGTACCATGTGATAGAAATGCTAACATTTTATCAGTTTCCTAAAATGAATAAAAATATGCAGAGCACATCTACCTGTTAGCTACTGGTAGCCCAAGCAATTACTCTAAAAGGGTTTACTTTTGCACAGGCAAATATCTGACTAGTATACCACTGACATAACTGTCTTTGTGGTGCTTCTTCCCACTCTCCAATTTTAATAGTTTCTGAAAAGCAAAGATGAAGAAGAGTATGTATATGTCACTGTAGTTAAAGCTATCATTATAACTACAGTTAGAGCAGCCCAGAGCTGGGGTCAGTAAAACGGATGAATGCAGTTAGGATTCATATTTATCTTAAACATCTCCATTTGAAAGAAGAAATACTACTACTACTACTACTACTACTACTACTACTACTACTACTACTACTACTAGTAAAGATTAAGCCTATTAAATTCAAGGGGAATTTTCCACATACTTTTTGTTGCTTTCCAAACTGTTATCAGTCTTTCCCTCTCTCCTTTTTCAGTGTTTATTTTCCTAGGACATTGTTATTATAATATATTTTATTTTTACTATTTTTAAAAAAGAGAACTTGCACTATCTCTTCATATCTTTCCAATTTGCTCTTTTTTTTCTTTGAATGCTTATCTGTTTTCACTGTTACCAAACTGCTTTAAGTAGATTTAATTAATGAAAGTGAGGTGTTGACAAACTCTAAAGACATTCTGATAAAACATTTTTTAAAGTTGCTTTAAAGCTTTGCTAAAGTTTGTTCAAATAAAGACAGACACTTAGAACCTGAATTTCTGTGCTACTAGTATAGCCAGTAGAAGCAGACTGCTTGAAGAACATTATCTGTACTTTCCACAGAGAACTGCACTTATAGGTAGTGCTAATGGTAATAATTATGTTAAGTAGGAAGGAAAAGAATTGAAAGGGGAATTAGAGGTTCCTCTCACGTATGTGAAAGTATCTTCCAGAACACTGATTATAACACAGATGTGTTTGGAATGCAAAGTACTGGGGGCAGGAACATACACAGTGCTGGACCACAGGATTCAACAGATGAGAAAAGGACCCATTTGTTACGTTATGTTATGCTCAGCTCTTGCGGAAGAGGTGGTGCACAAATGTCAGGGACCCAGGCAACTTGGTCTGATTTCAGAGGGAAGCTCTCGTGCTGCACTGAAAATTGATGGACTACTTGATGGCTGGCTGGCAAACTGCACACTCCTGGTAAATCCTTACACAGTCTCATTTGTAAAGCAGCACCAAACTGCATCAAAGAATGAACATTCCCTGTCTCATGAATTTTGGAAAATTATTGTTTAACTGATGAGATAATGTTGACCTTTCTGGTGGAATTTTTGTCTTATCTGGTGAGGCCATTTCTATGGCTGCCCTTCCACCACAATCACTGACAATTTTTGCATAGCAGGCACAAGAAACCTCCTGAGTATTCTGCTGCGGGAAACTGACTTGTCCCTTCAGTTCTGAAGCTCGCTGCCCTCTTGTAGCCTCTTTTCATTGTGCAGCCTTCCAAGAGTGCAGCATCTAGGTGCAGTGAGAGTAACCTTGAAGCTGTTTGCAGTTCAGACAAGCCTGCCTCTGGGACCTCAGCCACACACACAGTTTGCCTTGCTTTGCATATTCTCTCTCTCTTCCTGTGGGAGATTGTACAACAGCAACTGAATCCTTCTGATTAAGCTGGCAAATAAGCAATAGCCAAATAAGTCATATCTTTCTCATGCCAGCTTGTAGTTGCCAAGCCTTATGCATGTTGAAGAGTTTTCTTTCAAGGTCAAAAAATCTACTCCACTTAAAAATGTCCGTACCTACCTTTAAAATGATTTTACTATTACACCTGCATGTTTTTTTTTAGCAATCTGCTGCAATTTTCGGTTCACATAAACCCTCTTAAAGGAAAAGTTTTAGTGTCTTTTTTACATGTGCTCTCTTTTCCATTCCTTTGCTTCCCTCTTATGAAAAATGAACATAATTATAAATTAATATACTTGGATTGCATTTTGCATATGGAAAATACTGTTAATATTTTTTGTTCTATCTCATTTATTCTGCCTACACAGTAAGTTCACGTCAGCCCATGTGTGGAGTTCATGGAAATCATTATGTGATGTGCTAACTATATACTTAGTCCCAAAGATGAGTTAATACTGAAAACACAAAAGCTATAATTTTCATGAGCGTGAAACCACATTTAATTATTTGTCCCCTTTGGACTGAAGGTTCCTAATCAGTTAATGAATTGGATAGTTTTCTTTCTCATACTGATTACACAGTATCTTGGCTCTTGAGATGAGATGGATGATGGCAGTCATTCATTTAGATAATGATGTAACTTTCCCAGATGCCCGACGTCTATGAAGTTTCCTCACCCAATCTTTTTCCTTAAGATGCTCTCATATTAATTTTTGGTACAACTGAATAGAAATGTGGCACAGGTTCATGGTTCATGTTGTAAATGATTCTACTTGTCAGGAGTAACCTAAAAAGATAATTTGTAAGTGACAAGAGCTTGCATTTACAATAAGCAATCTCCAGCCAATTATCATGTTATCACAATGAGGAGGTAAATGCATAGTAGGAAGAAAGGTCATTTGTTTTAATGTTATCTTTCCCCAGTGTCACTGAGTTTTAAAATAATTGCATTCAATCTTTTATTAAAAAAGAAAAATGGCACCAATAAGTATGGGGATTATTTTTTTAATTATTTTACTTTATTTCTGTAAGCTGGAATGCCAAACATCTGATTACATCCTAGCAGCATCCCTGACAATGAGAATATATTTTTTTCCCCTGTTTAATATAAGAAAACCAGCAGGAGGTCTTTCTTTCAAAGACGTTTGATAAAGGAGCCCACTCATGTTGCTGAGAGGAAATCAATGGAACTTTTTCATTTCATGCTGCTCTGTGATGCTTAAGTCCCATGGTATAGTTCATGGCTTTTACGTGATTTTTCTGACAGCATTCTGTCTTCTGGTTCTCTCTGCCTTTTGTCTTACTCTCACAGTTTTTTTTTTTTTTTTGGCAAGTTTGCTCGTAATTTTAGGCTGTGAAATCTAGGATATGGCAAAGCGCTATCTTGGCACACTATAATGAGTTTTTTCTTTTTGGAAAGTAGAACCTGTCAGTGGCAGCTCAATAGCACTGTTCTCACTAGACAAGCTCAAGAAAGAAATTTTCTGTGGCTCTAATACATATTCTCCCACATCTCCCTTCAAACTTGAAAATGTACATTAAAAAGGAAATAATCCCTATTGCCCATTTGAAATTGCTGGCCTAACATAGAAATGAACTATCACATTTGTCTTTCTCTCCTCTCCCTGGGAGCATTACTGGTAATTTTGCTTGGAAGTTGCAAAGTGCAGATGAGCCAGTATGTGCAGAAAGATCCCCATGCTTGCTGATGGATGGTGCAGTTTTTGTGGAGCACACTGTGTGCTGTGGTTGGTGGCCTCAGAACTGAAGCAGGCTGAGGTCCAGGAGTTGCTCTGCTTGCTTATGTGACAGTTCAGACTCTGATTCATGTCTTGCCTGCATTGTACAGGTGTGTGATGTGTCAGTTCTATCACGTCTTTTCAGCAAGTGCTTAGAAAGGAGGGACCCGGACAGTCTTCCCTGCTCAGGTCAGGTGGGTAACTGTTGTGTACCATGAAAGGGTGAGTCAGAATTCAATGCAGAGGACACACAACCAGATACTGGAATCTTATTTTCATGGCCAAAGGCATTTTGCAAGATGTGGGGCCATCATTTAAGATGAAGGCTTGCTTTGGCTGTTCTTCTTCATGGATGTCCTAGTTCCAGGAAGTCTGCACTTTTGCCTGGCCACAGTCACATAAAAGCTGTATTCCTTACTGAGGACCTTCAGGAGAGGAGACTTCCTGCTGCTCTTTGCCTGTCTGCAATTTATGCTGTCATGCGGAAAGTCTGGAACTTGAGGTGTGTGCATTTTAAGCAATCCCACAGCTGGCCTTTACTATTCTGAGGAGGGTCTGCTCCCCAGCTATGTCCACCCATGCCCCCAGGTTTGTCATCGCTGTTAGTGCAAGTGTTCCTTTCCTCCTCCTGTCTCAGCTCCTGTGCAACAGCTGGTTTTGATAGCTCCCCTGCTCGTATTTAATTGACAAAATCCTACCTTATTGTCCGCCGCACCCTTCATTCTTCTGTTATTTTGGTGCATTTAATGTGATGTAGGGAAAAGAGGACTTCCAGTTACTTAGTTCAGATTTTACACAGAAATGTGTCTGCTATGTTACTTTTCTTAACCCCCATGTCTATCACTTGCTGGTGTATCTAGCTCAGGCACATCACCTACCTATCTGAACTTGTTCTTCTGTCTGTTTACATTATGAGTTGTTATTATACCTCTGGATGAACTAGAAGGAGGGTGCAGAAGCCTTTTGCAGACTTTGATTCTTTTGTTTATAGTCCAGAAGAAACTGAAGCAATGAAAAATATAATAAAGTTACATTTCTGATTTTTAGTTCAGAAGTCTCTTTGTTTAATTTCAGTGTTGAATTAAATTTGCTTTTAAGGCTGTTGAATACACAGGAAAGCCTCCAAATGTGGCTCTGCACTGACAGAAAAGGAACAGCAGAGGAGAGATAATGGAAGAACTCTCTAATATCTGTACCTCCTAGGTGACTGCTGAGCTTTCATTTCTGTCAATTTTCCTTCTGCTTTAAAGAAGAAAATGAAAGGAGAAGAAAGCTGGAATGTACATATAGGAAAGAATTTACAATTAGAAGATCACCACAGCTAGAATATATGTGGAAAAAGAGCTGAAAAACACTATGCTTTTGACATTGAATTACTGCAGAAATGCTTTTGTTTGTTTCAGAGCAATGTAATATAGTGGAGAAAGGTCAAGGAAGAGGATCTAGTGAGAGGTACTGAAAAATGTTAATCACCATTGTTCTGTTTATACTGTGCAGATGCTTTATTTTGCTGTACGATTTCTCCCTTCAGATGCTATTTCTTCTGATCCTGATAGTCTGAAGGTAAAAAAAATTGTAGGGTCAGCTTATTGATCTAGGTCTGCCAAATACTCATGATGTGTCACTCTAGCAGCTAATTGAAAGGCTTCTGTCTTGTAATCCAAAGTATGCTTTTGTGAGCCGAAACACCCTGTTTTGTTTCTGAATGTTTTGATCTGAAATAACTAAGTGAGCTGTTTTAGAAAGCTGACTGTGGAGATGTATGTTCCTAATTTCCTTCTTTTACTAGGCCCAGCCATGTGTAGCCTTTTTAGCTCATTTTAACAAACAGTCATTAAAAGCGAAGTAATTGTCTCTGGATGCTTCTATTCCTCAGAACCTTGTTAGATCTTTAAACATGCTTTCTGCTCAACATTCTGCTTTCCATCTTCAGTGGAAAAATGTTATAGTTGCTTAACTCCTTGAAGAAAACTGTATTTTTAGACTTCTACACATCACACTTGTGACTGTCTCGTCTGTAGCCTACATGAGAAATATTTTGACTGAAGGACAACATTAAGTTAATACAGTGTTTCTTTTCCAAACCAGGCTGCCTTTGTTCTCTTCCTGCATTTCCATACCTTATTCAAGTTAATTCTTTCCTTACAACTGACTTTTTCCCCACACTTGGCTCCCGTTGTAGATTAACCCCGGTGGGCAGCTGAGCCCCACACTGTGCTTGCTCATACTCTCCCCATGAGTTGTGAGTGGGAATTTAAAGGGTAAAAGTGAGAAAAATCATGGAGTGAGATATAGACACTTTCATAGGTAAAGCAAAAACTGCACATGCAAGTGAAGCAAAGGAAGGAATTCATTCACTACTTCCCAATGGCAGTCAGATGCTTAGTTGTTTTGAGGAGTGCATAGCTCATCGCACATTACTTGGGAATACAAATGGATCATTTTCTTTGGCTTTCATTATGGAGCATGATGTCACATTGTGTGGGACATCCCTTTGGCCAGCTTAGGTCAGCTCTCCTGGTTCTGTCCCCTCCCAGCTCTCCGTGCTCCCCCAGCTCCTTACTGGCAGGGCAGAGTGTGAGAAGATGAAAATTTCTTGGCTCTGTGCAAGCACTGCTCTGTGACAACAAAACCAGTTTGTGTTATCAGTATTATTTTAATCACATATCCAAAACATAACAACATATAAGCTAGGATGAAGAAAATTCACTCTATCCAAGAGAAAATCAGTATGGATTCCCATCTGTTTAATGTTTCAGAGAATGAGATTTTTAATGCCTTTAAAACATTTTTTCATAGTTCACATTTACATAATTTTATCAGTACTTACATGATAAAAATTATATTATTGATTTAAAATTTTTGAAAAGATGATCATCCAACTTTAATATTAGAATACTTGCTCCATTACTCGGTTATTTTTGGAAGTACAAAGTAAGGCAAAAGAAGAATCAGGTCCTATGACATTTTCATTTTTGTCTGTATTGAGCCATATCACAGGTGGTGCTCATTCTTTCTCATGACAGACAATTAGTTTCATGTCAGTGCACTCTTGTTATCATTAAACTGCTATTATTTATGTTGTTTCAGTGTTTGGCTGTGCTAGTCTGAGAGTGAATCTACTGAGCAAGGTAATATGCAAGAGCATAACAATGAGATTTGAGTCTTTGTAGCAGTTTGGTTTCCAAATGCAAGTTTTCCTTATGGAATCTAATGTGATTAGCAACTTCA
This sequence comes from Numida meleagris, assembly GCF_002078875.1. Taxonomy (NCBI): domain Eukaryota; kingdom Metazoa; phylum Chordata; class Aves; order Galliformes; family Numididae; genus Numida; species Numida meleagris. The sequence goes on along the minus strand of NC_034409.1, from coordinate 100,314,413 downwards.
TATTGGCAAAAATGAATTTAATATTTTAAAGCTCCTTTAGATTCTGATCCTGTATCCACCTCTTCCAGATGTTTCTGGTATGACTGATGGACTTGAGTGCCTTGACTTGAAGGTGTACAGCACAAAACTGCATTGCCCTCATTACTGTGATAAAAGCTGAGGTGGCAGAAAGCATGGGGCAGAGTCTTTCATCCTAACATAAAAAGAAGTCTTTCCTTCACTGACTGTGAGAATTCCTACTGTCTTCAAGACTGAAGTTCAACTTCTGCAAGGTCAACACTAGAAATATTCCCTTGTAATTCTGAGAATTCCGTATAATAGAATCAGATGAATACATAAGGGTTTCACCTGACCAGCCTCCTGGTTTGCTGTTCTGTCATGAAATTGCTTTAAAAATGAGTTTTAAAAAATAGCAATTCAAGTTCTTTATTATGTGTCTTTTTATTTATGTGCTTTGGATTCCTATTTCAAACTTGCCTGAACAGCAATAGCAGGTGAAAATGATGCTTTTCAAATTAAAAATAAGGTTCCCAAATACTCATGTAATTTTAGATGCCATGGCTTAAAAAATGAGAGGGGAAATATCCCAAGGTGCTTGATAAAACTGTGAAAGTTGGCAGTACTGAGACCAGAAAGTTTTAACTGTGACCATTCTCTGTCTGCAAAAGATAAGAGAGTTTTTCTCTCTAGAGAATGAAACTTTTAAATGAAGCTGGAAGAACTACATTTCAATTGAATGTTGAGAGATCTTTTTAAAATGAATTGCATCTTTTTATAAAGATATTCTGCAAAAATCCTCAAACTGTTTTGGTCTGAGTCCTCTAAATTACTTGAGTTGTGAAAATTTTCAACAACAACAACAACAAAATAAAATACAATATGAAAATACGAGAAATAGAAAAAAATGTCATTTCCAGCACTGTCAAATAGGTTATCACAGTTTTAGGTACAGGTTTGGAAACAATAAAAACAGGCCGTGAATGATTCAGCTATAAAATTTGTTCATGTGTCATCCAAAAGTCCCTCCGTGTACTCTTGTTTTTAAAGGTCGAGATTCGCTAAAACCAAGAGTGTTCCAGATAACTTGGTCCCAGGAGATCTAGTCTATAATTAACAATGGAGCTGCACAGAAAAAAAAAATAGGGTATATACTAGGCAGAAAAACTAGTTTGCCCATCACCTGCGGAGATGCAGTAGGACCCGGTGGAGTGAGAAAAGAGGCAAACACTGTTTTTCTCTTTCAGTCATTTTCACTTCTCTTAGAGAATATTCTGGATTTGCCCATGACTCAGTGGATGACATCAGGTATGACACATAACCCATCTGCCCCTCACTGAATGGCAATAAGATGTCTCTGCCTTAGGGAGATGTGAAGATAGATTTGTTTTCCAGTAATTTGACTGTCTGAAATAATTTGACTGTATAAATGCTAACGATGCTGATCTGGAGCAGTCTTTCCACCATTTCTTGTAATTTCTGGTGTGTAAAACAGACTGCCTTCCTCAGCTGGAAATTCCTGTGGGGAGTTTACTGAGAAGTGAAGAGTTCATTCTCTGCAGGCGAGTCCCACTGTGCATCCTGGTGTGTTCAATTATGATTTTCTAGACTGTATACTCTCTTTAATGTGCATGCGTACCACTAATTAGAGCAAGGTAAGGACTGAACATACGCATGGAAGAGAGACTCTGCTACCTTATTTCTTGGCATTTTAAAGTGGTAATAAAAAAAGATGATCAGCTGCTTTGGAAAGGAATAGGTTTATTTCATTTGTTAAGTTATTGGATAAAGGGATGATAAAGTTTCTCTTGTTCAAATTCTTTATATAGTGGCATGATTGAAAGATAAGGCAGATAGCAATTTTGCAGTTGCAACTATATTTTTTTAGGCAAAAAAAGTAAATTTTCTAACCACTATTTTTTAAAATGCGTGTGTTACAAAGAAAAACATTTCACTTAAAAAAAAAACCAAAAAAAAAAAAAAAAACCCATGGGCAAACAGATAACTGAAAAGATAATGAATCATTGTTACTAGAAACCATTTTCTTCTGGAAGTCATGTTCCCATCTTAACTACATCTCCTAGGAAGAGCTGTGACCAGAAACTCCTGTGATGTAACTGCTTTCATTTGTCACAATGGGAGATTGGTAACTGCCACTGGAAACGTATTCTGTCGAAGGAGTATCTTTATGGAGAGAAATATGAGCCTGGGGAAGGTACAGTGTCACTACTTCCGAGACAAAACTCTGCATGCTTGCTTTCTTTTATTTTTCCTCTATATGAATGACACTTTATTTATTCCTTGTGCCATATATTTATAATGAGGTCCCATGGCTTATCACATTCAACCTTTCTCTCAGCTTTAATGAATTAGTTCTGCTGCTGTATATCTGTTAGGCCAAACATCTTTGTAAATTAGTACTCCGAAGATGATGGCAGTTGAGTTTTCTTACCAAGTCTGAAAATAATGTGTTTTTCTCAGTGTATTTCTAAATATGGAATTTGTCAGGCACTGAGACCTGAAAATGTACTCTATCTAGTGCTTTATACAATGATTCTGTTACACCACTGTTACCAGCATGTTAAAAGGAGCCGCCTGTTTTGAAACACAGATGTTTTGATTCAGTGTATTTATGTTTACAAAGTCTATGTGGCCTGGGAGTTCTATGTTTACACAATGTTCAACTGGTTTTTCTAATACTGTGAAAATAAATTAGTGAATGCAAATCTGAATCTTTCCTACCAGAAATAAAAGTGAATAAATTGTTAGTCTTTTTAATTCTTAGTCTTTAATGTCTGTGAAGTACTACCTGTAGATTTTTTTGAATACCAGTCACTGAATATTATAAAATTGTACAAGAATTCTAGTAATATGTCTCATACAGAAATGCACAGGTATGTAGTATTGACCCATATGTGTTTTACAAGCTTATGAACTTACTAGCAAAGAACAAGTTGCCTTGCATGGAACCAGGATTTCAATTTTGAACATGGACAATAGTGCTCACTTCAAAAATTTTCTTCTAATCTGTCAGTGTGTATATTGAAGCATGACTGGATCTGTACCAGAGATGTGAATCTCAACAGCATCTCCTTGTGTTAAAAACATCTATGTAAACACTTCACGACACATTTCTTAGATAATTTTTAAACATGGCATCTTCTTTGTTATAAAGAATTAAAAAACTATTTGTTTCACAGAGGACACCTTTTCTTTGAATTTTTACTCAAAAATATTTGAGCATTTCTAATGAAAATAAGTAGACTAGTCATATTTATATCAATAAATGTTGCCGTATGTTTTTCAGACAGTATATTTATATATCAGCACTCTCTGCTCTTTGACACCTGACCACCTCTGTTTACAAATTGGTTTAAATACCAGTAAACGTGTATAGTTTGTTATATGCTACTGTGTTTGGGAATGGATCTTACATTTAAGGCAGAAATGTTTCAAATTGTCTCATAGGAAACTGAAAAAACAATACTGTCATTCTTATGTGTATTAAAAAATACATGCCTTTAATGACAATAATACAAATTAATTTTGGCAACAGAAAGGACCTTCTGGAATGTGTCAACAATTTTCCCATGGCATGTATTTCTGTTGGAATATCTCCTTCATTGAAAGCAGTTCATTTCATGTTGCAATTTAAAAAATATCCCTTTTCGACCTTTTCTGGATAAAAAGTCTGTATTTTAGAATTCAAAAGCTTTTTGTCTAGTATTTTTCAGCAATTTTAGGGGAACAAAATAATGTCATCTACTTAAAGCAGGTTTTCCTCTGCTGTTTCTCCACTCACCAATGCTCTTAGATGAAAATTCTAAAGGGTAATATGCATTTTGTTTCAGCTTTGGATCAGAAGTTTAAAACATCTGTTTTTCATGTAACAGAAAAAATGGCTTCAAATTGTACTTCATGCATATTTAATAGTAATAACTCTTCTGTAGTAATAATAAACATACAATAATCAAAATTCCTGAGACTATCAAGCAATGTACAAAGAGAAATTGCTTTAATTACATTTTAAGATTTATGATTCAGAAAAATTTACTTGCCTATAGTCATGAATGATTCAGTGGCAAAATCTGAACTACACCTATTTACCTGAAGTTATACAACTTACAGTTCCTGTATGTACTCAAATTTCCACCTAAATTAGTACTTCACTTACCATTTTCTTGCAAGAACAAGTGCAAAGTCCTATACCAGGGATGGGATAGCCCTCTGCAATGCTACTGACTGAGGAGCAGCTCTGTGGAAAAGACCTCAGCATCCTGGTGTCTGGGAAGCTGAACATGCAAGCAAAGCCCACTGGCAATGATGAAGACTAGCATCAGACTAGGTTTGTACTGACTAGTGGATTGACTGAGATTATTATCCTCCTTTATATGGAACTACATCTAGCTACAGTGTCCAGTTTTCCTCCCCCAGTACAAGAAATACATTTTAAAACTAAAACAAGGTCACTGGAGGGCCATCGTACTGTTTGGGGACTTTCCTTGTGAGGAGGGACCGAGGGACTGGGGTTTGCTCAGCCTGAAGAAGACAGTTGACAACACAAATGTACCATCCTATATAAAACTCTTTCATTGTTCTGCACTGTAGACTAAGCTGGGAAAATAGACTGACGTGGCAGAAACAGCAGATCTGGTACTCATATGAAGAAAAGATTGTTAAAATAATCCTTGACTCTTTTGTCTGAGTTTAAACGATAGCGTATTACATCCAGATTACCTTCTGAATTCTTTGTGTCTGATTCTCTCTACAGAAAATTGACAGAATTTGACAGTGCTGACAGTAGAAGCATACTTATACGGTCAAAATTAGAATAATACATACAGGGCACATTTGTATGTGGCCAATAGCTGCTGGAAAGGGGTAGGTAGGAGAGGAAGTAATGATGAAATAAAAGATAAGGGTAGAGTGAAAACAGATCACAAGCATTATATATAGTTACTGCAGTAGAGTAGCATCGGTGGAGGTAAACTATATGACAGATGAGAGATAGGAGAGACTATCAATGAAGAAAAACAGAAGTATCAAAAATGCCTATCTGCCCAGCTCTCAAAAAGTACTGGACATGTTTATAGAAGCTAGAATCTGATGACTGTCATTGAAAGGTGGACATCTAAGCATATAGAAGAAGATATGCTGAAATCACTGGGAATTAAGGATCCACCCTTGATTATCCATTATAAAATTTCTATCAAACATTCATCTGCAACATCAATCATTTATGCATCTTTGAAAAATTTAATTTTAAGCCACTTTTCAAATTGTGTTTTTGGCTCAAAAATGGTTTAGATTTTTTGAAATGGTTTTTCACAAGGTTTATTTACCAACCTATGCATAACCACCTTATTTGACTTTGCTAGAATTATCCAGTTACATTAATAACAGTGGCAGTTCTACTGTGAGTACTTCAATTTTTATGATGTATCATTTTGAACACTCAGATATTTCATCAGGATGGTTTTTACACCAAAATAGATGTATGTTAGCTTAACAATACTTCTTTTTCATGTAACTATGTAAGGTCTCACCACATTTGTAATAAATTTATCTCTTGACTGAAGATGGGCTCAGATTTCTTCATTCTCATTCAGATGGCTTTAATCATAACACCGTGCTTTCCTCTCATCTTTTGGGACATTTGTATTACCTAACAGCCATCAGATCACAAGTCTCCATTTTTAAAATGTTTCTTTTCCTTCCTTGGAATTTGGCTTGAATTCCTTTTCTAAATTTAAATGGAACTCCATTTTCCTTGTCTAGTTAGCACTGAGTAATTAGGCTTTTGCATAGAAAAAAAAAATTATCTAAAAAAATGTGTTCCTGTGAAGGGCATTTTAAGAACTCTAGGTATATGCTTCCTCTGCCAGGTTACCTGCAAGTTGTAAGAAAGAAATCTTAAAGAGACAGATGTATCCATACTTATGCAGTCCCTGCCATTTGTAAGGCTCCATTCCCTTATTTGTGTATCTTTCATATCTCTTTCATATTCTAGGGAACATGTTGATACTTTCTGAAAGAGACTTTTATTTTTAATGGAGTGGCACATTTAAAGATTTACATAATCATATCTTTAAAGAAAATGCAACTGTATAGCTCTCTGAGTCTCTGTTTTTTCTTCCCACCATATTCTATTTTAAATGATATCTGGATGGAGGCCAATCTGGTTGTTAATAATTATTTCCATTACCTTATGCAGCTTGGTTCCTGGCTTACTCCTGTTCTTAGTCAAACCTGTTAGTTTGATAATTGAAATGAATTATGGTAAAGTTGTACCATCTTCTTGTATAGTGCTGTATGCCTTAATGTGCTTTGGAGACTGCAGTCCTAGTAGTTTGTATTACAGCCACTGAAGATTCCTCCACTGGACATATCTGTGCACTGTAGTGGATGGGAGAATGGCTCCTCCTGGAAAACAAGTGTTGATTACATGGAGGGGAGATAGTTTCATCCATAAGCAGAAGTAGACAAGCAATATTCATGCCTAGATAGCCAGGTGATAATTTTTACAAGGCAATTTGTGGTAATTTTAAATCACGTTGTATTGTGAGGAGGAGTGGAAATGGAGAAGCACATTTTCCTGTTGATCTGCGATGCATGTCTTGCTCTGCTCTCTGGTGCGTGGTATTGCCAGCTTCCACTGGCTGGGCAAAGAGAAGGAAGTGGCTGTCTCCGTGGAACTGGGGAGCTGCCTGGTTTGTGCCTCTGATTTACTAGCTGATTCTCATTTCCCTCAGTACATGAAGAGGTGAGACTTAGCTGCCTTTCTTTGGATGCTGACTCTCTGTTACTCAGTTACGATTTTTGGAGAAACTTGAGACTTTGAGCTCTCTGTCTCTGTGTCAGTTTGAAAATTGATCAGTGGCTTCAAAGCCCTCTGAGGGCAGACAAACTCTGACTGTGTAAACCTCATGTTCTCAGGAAGCCAGGATAGAAAATAATTCTTAAATTTATTTTTCATTGAGTTATCTCTCAAGCAAAAGATTAGATGTAGCAGCAAAAGAATTGTATTGCACACAGTGTAAATTTTCAGAATGTGTGGACAAATCAAGGCAAATGTCACACAGAAGGATAGTGGCGGCCTCTTGGGCTAAGGCAGTTCAGGACCAGATGTCACAAAAGTCTTCATGACACCTTAAGTAATAAACAGCTCTTTTTTTTGTAATTGTCCTGCTGCTTGTTGTCATGTCATTTTTTCATCAAAATCTGAATGTCTTTCATTACTAACATTGACAAGGGTTTTGAAAAAGGTTATCAGTGCATGGGTCCTTTGTAGTCAGTAATTCCCATGACAGCAGTGAATCTCAAAAAGCAAGAGCACTTGCAGAATGTATCTTGGAGATAAAAACCTGGACAAAAGCTCTATTTCTGCAGGTATGTCTTTGATGGGTGTGAACCACAGGAAAACCTGGTAGAGACTAAATAATTTTTCTTTCTTTGCTGCGATGCAACAGAAAACGAGCAGAGCACCTTTTATCACCAATAGTCAGACAATGCTTCTGAAGCACCAGTAGAGGGCATTGTTATTCCATACAGAAAGGCATATTGCAGTAGTCATAAATTATTTTCTGTACTTACTTTAGTATTGAAGTTGAAAATGCTGTAAACTCTATACTTTTTCTTCCTCTGTACATCACAGTAGTTGTCTGTTTGAACACTGAATGTATAGATGTGTAGATGTATGGGTTTATTTAGCTATTTTCATTTAACTGGCAATAAGTAAAGCCTTTGAATATTTCTGTATTCCTCATCTGGAGAGTAGTTTGCAGCCCATTCAGTATTCAAACGTAGTACCATTTCCTCTTTCTGACAAACACGGAGTAATTAGGCTTTTTCATAGACAAGTGATTACCTAATAAATGACCTTCTGCAGAAGGCTGTATTAAAGTGAAGCAAAATGCATATTTAGTGCAAATGATGGCCAAGCAATAGGATGCAGGAACAAAAGAGGAGCTTTGCACAGCCAGTCTGATTCAGCAGCTTTAGAAATAACGAAAATGCTTGTGGTCTACACCAAACATTATTATTGGTCTGACAATCTGTATAAATTCTTAAGTGCAAAATCCGGTGGGCTGCTTGCCATACTGGCCATTAAAACCCTTGAAATCATAGGTACAACCAGAAGAAAATACAATCGGATTTCATAAGACACATATTACTCATGCTAGTTTTTGATATAAAGTGTAAACTGCACAGAGATGATAGACGATAATGTCAGAGTTGCATGTAACTTCCCATATCTTTTTCCAATGTACTCACAGGGTGATCAAACAAAGGAATTGCAAAGACCATGCCTTTGAACCATTATTTTAATGAAATTTACCATCTAAATGTCTACTCTGGTTAAGCAAATTTGAAAGCTTATCACGTGCAATCAAAGCTACACGTGTATATTCTGACATCCTCTCATCATCTATTTCCTCACTGACTGTAGATAGGATTTCTGCTGTGTGTACCTGGAAAATAAAATAACATGAAAATAAATCACTTACTGTTCCTTCAGAATCCATCCTAGCGATTAAAGTAAGAAAACATTTATTTTTATCTGACCATGATGCTAAAGCTTTTTTTCTTGGTACTGAAAAAAATAATGCTGTCATGAGAAAATATTTCAGTCTTGCAAATAATTTAAAAGTTAATTCACAACCTTTCAAGCTGTCACAAGGCAAGACGGGCTGTGAGAACAGTCTGGGCCTATGGCATTTCCTGGGGCAAATAAATGGCTGTGGGTTAATAATGCTCAGACCAGCCTTGAGCCTGGCTACCTATCTCAGCTTGTCAGCAGTCCCTAGAAGATGCCTTAGGCTCAGATACTACTGCTAGATCAGACATGTGCCACAAACTGTGGTGGTTCAAGTGGTTGACTTCTACCTGTCCTGCAGCTTTATTGATTCACCGTTTCTCCCTCTCTCCTGAATACCTGATCACCATCTGTTTAGCAGTGATTTGAGAACCTACTCTTCGCTCAAACTATCAGAGCCATTTCCACATTCATCCATACTTGCATGCAGAATAGAAAGACATCAGAGGCTGCTGTTCTTGTAGTGTCACTATCAGCTCCTACCTTAGCCAAATTAGGAGACAGTTTCATTAAACTGTTGGAGAGAGAAAGCTCCTCCTAAGGCCCATTCAGAACAGAAGGCTGTCTTTTGTCATCTGTGGGCATATTTTTATTTTATCTCTGCATTAGTAGCAACTTGAAAATGAAAGTGTATATGAAAAATAATCTCATCACTTTTTTTTTTTTTTTTTTAATAGAATTGCTGAGGTCAGTTCCTGAATTTGTGCTTGAAATGATTTCCTCTCTGTCCCTGGGATATGTTCTAATACAAAATACAGATTCAGGAGGCAACTGCAAAAGACAAAGAACAATATAAATTGTGATTTTGGATATACTTTATTCTTGCAAAGAAATGTTGGGATCCCTGATCTGTAGTTTCTAGGAACTCTTCTTTAACCCCTTGGTATTACAGGGCCTACTAAGTGTCAGAATAGCATGTAAGTTTTAATACACTTTCTTTTTTTTTTTTTCCTTGAGGGTATTGTAGATATTGGGAAGGGAATTTCCAACAGGCTTCTGTTCAGAGTAGTGATAGATCCTCAATTCACTGTTTTGTGGGAACAGGATATGATGGCATATGATATATAATACCAAAACTTTATTACTACTAGGTGCCTCCAGCCTGCAATACAGATAAATACATTAAGAAATGTAAATACAACACACAGAGTATGCATTACAGGATTTCCTAATAAGATGCTGCTAATTATTAAGATGACAGGGCAGAATCTTCCTGTATCATTTAGTCTTACAATCTCTTAATGTGGGTGCCATCAAGTCATTTAAACACAAGTGTTGATTTACCAGTGGAAAAGAAAGGATGTAATCTGCTGATATAGTGATGGTTGGCTTGTACCAGGGTAGTTCCTTTGTTTCTGTTAATTTTGTATGTTGGTTTTTTTGAATCTAAGAAAGCTTGTAAGAATTTGCATTATTCAAAGATGTGTTTATACCATGTTATGACTAGATGGCTCTTGTACAGCTATGCATGATCACTCTTGAATTCTCCATTCTCAGAAGCAGAAAAAGGACTTCCAACTATACAGCAATCTAGAATGAAGAAACAAGGTTTTCCTTACCAATGTCACAACACTGACAGTCTATTTCAGTATGTATTACAGCAAAAAACTTACTACAGCTGCATTTTAACTATTCACCTTGCTTGCATTTCAGCTGGCCTTTCCTTAATTTGTAAAATAAACATTCTCAGGATGTCTTATGCCTGCTAGTTGCTTTTTGGATAAAAAAAATAATTAATGTTGATTTTGAAGTTGTGCTTTCCACATGAAGCCGAGACAGTTACTAGAAGGCAAAGAAGTCAAACTTGTAAAGACTCCATGTAAGAGTGAGTACTGGTCTCCTATAGGTCTGGATTGTGGTGTCTTTTTCAGCAGATCCACTCCCCTAATTGTGGCTCAAGCACTATCTCTGTCACTGAGTAACTAAACAATAACGATAAGTAAATTCCTGCCTAGAGGATATTTTTCAATTTGCTTCTACATAGCTAGGATTTTGTCCTCAGACTTTAATGGGATTTGAGTGTTTGGCTCTGCTGAGAGTTGGACTCTTCCTTGGTTTCTTGGCTGGGACCTGGCACATAAAAACTGAATTTTAATTAAACCAAAAGGAGATGAAACAACCTGCTTTCCTCTTGCTCTGTTCCCAGCTGCAAACATGAGGATATGCAAAAAGATATTTCTTACATTGTTATTCTATTTAATAGCATACACCGTTGTTATAGTAACTGAGGTGGAGAAACATATATTTTAGCTTTATGTTGACAGTGCTCCTTTAAACAACAAAGGGAAAAGCAGAAAATAGCATTTCACAAAAAGTTAAAATATAGCTCAACAAAGACAATCTTTCTTTTTAGCAGCTGTGTTGCTTCTACATGTATAATCTACACATCTATCATTTTTTTCTCTTCACTCTGAATTTACTGTTTTGTGGAAACAGGACATGATTGTAGATGATATATAATGGCAATAATTACCACAGTATTATTTGGTAATACAAAGATGTTCTCCAAACACTTTTTTTAAGGGAAGTTTAGCAAAAATTCCTGTTACTCCCTGAAGTATTTCCTAAATTTTTTGTTGGATTTCTCATTTCAGTTGTATTAAGAACAACTGTGGGAACACTGCTTTGTCAGTCTTGACAAAATGCAGCACATGTAATTGAAGTCTTCTATAGTTTTTTTTTCCTCCATGTATAGGCTTTATGTTTTCAGAAGAGCAGATGACCTGAGCTTTATAACTGGCATATTGTGCATGCCTTAATCCTTCTTCCTGGCATTGTAAGGGTTTTCATTTGTGGTCCTATTTCTCCTGCTTCCCATCTAATCATGCTTTTTAACATTTCCACTTTTCAACATTTTCCAAAAAAAATCAACTTTGAAATTGCAGTTACTCACTGTCTTCCAAGATTAACTTAATACACAACTTCTACATGTTTAGAGATCTGCCTTTGACTTCCTATAACTTCCAGCACTATGCAAATACTGTGTGTAACATTACTCTGTAAGACGCTAGTTGAAAACGAAATAACATTGAGAAATATTTCTATGTCCCGACATTAAACTGTTTTTGGAAAAAGAAACTAATTCTATGTTTCCTATCTGACTGCTCTCACATTATCTCACCTCTTTGCCAACTTCCTTTTAACAGACATTTTTTGTTCAGATGAACAAGACACTTCTATGCTATCATTTTAATATTGTTAATGGCACGAGACCATTATCTTCAATTTACATCAGAATATTTTACTTAAGATGTGAGTCATTCCTGAAAGCTTTAGGAATACTCAAGATTCAATTTAAATAAAGCTGGTTACTCTTTGAAACAGAAATTCTGACTATGCTTCAGGTGAAGACTGTGCAATGGACCTTAAGGTCTGATTCACCAAAACAATTAAAATTACATTTAACTTTAAGCTCAGTGCTAGCTGCCTTTGTCTCCTTGTTCTGCATCATTATATAATTCACTCAAGGTGTAATTCAGGATCTGTATCATTTTCAGACCGTTCTCCTATAGCAGAAATTTGTCTTCCATATATTAGCATAGTAAATATTTTTCTCTATGAGGAGCTGTACTCCTGCTTGAGCTTTGAGTTTTAAGCTGTATGTAAGCAATATTCAAATCCATCCATTCAGCCATCAGTAGCATTGGGAAGATCCTCATTAAATATACAGCAGGCAGTTTTGTGGAAAAACAGATATTATGAAATCAAACTCATTGCACCTTCCATATCACATTTTCACTGTGCAGTAGGCTATGACTGAAATCTTTGGGTATTTAGCTGTCTTCAAAATTTAAGTTTCTTAGGTTTCCTTCTCAAAGTAAAAATGTGTCATGAACATGGCAAAATATAACTACACTACCATTCTTTTTTGCCATTTCAATTCTGTTTTTTCTTTCAAAGGAGACTTTGAAGGAGTGTATTTTTGCAGTGTTTACTTTTAGAACTGGCTTTCAGTTTCTTACTATGTTTAAATGAAGCCTGGGATTGTACGTTTCAATGCAAGTACTTGAACTTTACATGCCAGGGGAACAGAAGAGCACGGGTATATCAAAACATTTGAAGAATTTGCCAGATAATGCTGCAGTGTGTCTTTCTTTTTTTGTTACCTACATTTCTTCTGAGCCACTCTGCAACCTGGCTATTGACCATACCTGTCAAAATGTATTAGTCTTCTGACAGAGGTCAGCTGGTACAAAAGAGGTCAAAACAGCATAACTTCTGTCTGTATTTTTAAATGGAAACCATGTGGGGATTCTGCAGTTCACCACAAGTTACTTTTATTGTTAAAATACTTTAAAGATTAGTAAAAACCATCAGTGTGTAAAAGCACTTGTTAGAAGTGTCCTAACACCTGTAGCTGAACAATTTTTAGAAGCGTTGTTGCATTGGAGTTGCTGAAGAAGGACTTTTTACATGGTCCGATAGCAATAGAACAAAGGAGAACGGCTTTTAACTAAAAGAGGAAAGAGTTAGATTAGATATTAGGAGGAAATTCTTTCCTCAGAGGGCAGTGAGGCGCTGGCACAGGCTGCCCTGAGAAGCTGTGGTGCCCCATCCCTGGAGGCGCTTAAGGCCAGGTTGGATGGGGCCCTGGGCAGCCTGAGCTGGGGGGGGAGGCAGCCCAGCCTACGGCAGTGGGTTGGGGCTGGGCGGGCTTTGAGCTCCCTTCCAACCCAAACCATTCTGTGATTCTGTGATCGTCTTTTGTTGCCAACTGCTGGGAAGTGACAACTTAGGAGTACCATTTCAGGAAGAGTGAGAGACTTGTATGCAATCAAGTCCAGTGTCTGGGAAATCTGAGGAAGTGTCTGGCTGGTCCGCCTCTCCTGTGACCTATTTAACATGATTCTTACTACTTCCTCTTTACAGTTAGGTACACTTCTGTCAACAGTCAGCCCAGGTCATCTTTGCACAATGTAAAAGTTTTGGAAAGAATTACTCCTTGTGCAGACCTTGAAAAGGGTGGGCTGCAGGAGAGTCTGTTCTGAAATTCCTGTTACTTTGTGTGCCTCATGCCTCCGCTAAACAGAGGGAAAGAGCAGAGATGCTTGTGCAGAAATGGAATAAAATTGAAAACCATCAGTGCAAGGCTGTTTCGGCTATGGAGATACATCCATGCCCACTTCCTTTGCTGTTCTGGGAGAATGCAGCAAAATGCAAATTCACCCTTTGCAAGACCATGAAATGTATTCCAACACTAAACAGTAACTCTTTTAAAAGCAGAACTAGACACAATACTGCAGTTTAAAATGTCAGACTCCTGCTAATCAACAATTTCTCTTTATGAATTAGATCTGCAACAATGTTATTCCCACTATATAACCATCCTGCTACATCAAAGACTCCATCACCTGAGTACTAGGAACAGCCATGTGAATAAACCTTGCAAAGATCACTTTTTGAAGTTTGTCTACAAAAACTACTGCTACTCCGTGTCTGGGCAGGTCTAATTATTTGTAATGACTATTAATTATTACTATTTCCATTAAATTATTTTTTCTTCTTGTGCTCTTGAACAGCTTTGTTAGCTGAAGCTGAGGAAAGGGTGGCATTTATTTTATTATTCCCAAATGGCTTTGATACAAATAAAATCAAACTGCTACATTTTTATTGTCTTCTTTGCATCAATACAAAGCAATGCACTTGAAGTATGAAAGCATGAAAGGGTGACAATATTGCGATAAATAAAATGTCGACTGTTTGAAGGCACATTCAAGTGTTTGCAGGCCAGGAGAGATTCCAGTGACCAGAGTTTTCTAATAACTGGCTTTAGCCCTTGGACGGGATTAAGTAGTGTAGGAGACCTGGTCCAGGAACTTCTGTAAGATGGGATAGGCAAAGGAGGGCCTCGGAGGATGTTTCGAGGGGCAAGCAGGGCAGATCAAGAGGAGGGGATCTGCAGACTGAAACTAGTTGAAAGTTGATTGTGTTGCCCTTATTCCAAACTGCAACTACAAGAAAACATCAAATTAACTACAATGATTACAATTCTGAGTGGCCACCCATTTCCAAAAACCAAAAACAACAGACCCTTCAAAAAACTACAGCTTGCTTGCAGCAATTTCTGGTAAATAAAATACATGCACTTGGTGTAAAACCTTCTATTTATGAAGCCTTACTTATAAAAACAAATCCCCTGGTAAAAGATGCCCAGCGTGATATTAAATTTACTGCTTTCTGTGTGTCATGGCTGGTGCAATACAAATCTGTCTCTGACTGCCCACTGAGTGCAACATGATGCTTAAATGTGAAATGCTGCTAAAGCAACTGTGAGCCCATTGAAAATAAACCAGTTTATTTTAAGAACAAAAGGAAATTCTGTTCTATATCACAGCAAAACCATTACAGATGAGCAAGGCTGTCCATGGAAGTAAATAATGTGGAAGAAAAGAATAAATATATTATAGAGTATGCTGGCTGCAGACCAAGAAGTACATTTCAGTGTAATTGGTCTGTTGAAAGAATCGATCTGTGAGTACAATCTCTCTACGCCAAACCAAAGTAAATGTTATAAATCAGCGAAGCTATATCATTTGAATATCTGTAAGAAGAATGAAGTCATTCAAAGCAAACATTTATGCACGATTTTTTTTTTCTTCTAACTGCAGTGTTTGCCTTGCAAAAAAGGAGTTGTGAACCACTGAAGGGAGTCTGAGCATCTCATGCAAGTTAAGGAGCTGGGCATCTCACCAGGGCAGATAGTAATGCTCTTCTTACTCTTCTTACTGAGCTCCAGCAGGCTGAACTTCATCCCCTGCTTATACTGTATATTCCATGGCCAGACACTTGATTGTGTTCAGAGATCCTATCTCGATGCATTTAAATACCAGTTGTGTGAGACTTAATCACAAGATTATTTAGGCAGTCTCTGTGTTTGTGGCTACCTGATGAATCACAACAGTAACTGTAAATTGTGAAGCATACGGGTCCATCTTTTCACAGAGGTCCAACAAAATGGAAAAAATATTCCTTTACTCTTAAAATGGTACTCAGCAAGTCATGAAATGAAAAGTTCAGAAATACGCAATACCCTGTATACACACATATACAAATAATGCCGCTGCTTTTGCAGAAGATTGGCTTTTGAACATTAGAGGAAATAAAATCGACTTTTTGCACCCAGCTATGCAATAGAATCTGATGGAATGGCATGGAGTTGAGACAGGGGAGATTCAGCATGGATATCAGGAAAAGGTTATTCATCAGAGGGTGGCTGGGCACTGGTCTCCAGGGTAGTGATCACAACCCTGAGCTTACTGGAGTTCGAGAAGCATCTGGACAGTGCTCATATGGTCTGATTTTTGAGTGGTCTTGTGTGGAGCCAGGAATTGTACTTGATGATCCATGTGGGTTCCCTCCAACTCAGGATATTCTATGATTTTATGATAAGTGTGACACAGGGAAGTTTACTCCTTTCAGCTCTTGTTCAGTGCCCCTTGGCCTGATCCTATGGCTTATGAGAATGAGAAAGACGTATACTGCCCTACCTTGGCCACTGCAACAAGCACGCTTTCCTGAACAGCACAAACATCATAGCTGAAATGACACACAAAACACCTCTTTAAAGGAATCAAAGCTTTTATATCATCCTGAAGGTAATATAACAGCAACTGATACACATTCAGACTCCTGTTAGTTATTTATTGTCATAAATTCTAGTAGTAGCAAAGCAGAACATATATGTTGGTCTCACTCTTTTTACTTTAAAATGAACCATAAAAAATAAAGTAAGGGTAGCTTTTATTACCTCTGTATGGAAAAGCTGCTATACGCATAATAGTGTTTTGTATGACGTGCATTTTTCCATTTACGTCTAACATATACCATTAACTTGCCTTCTAGCCCTGGTAACCTGGCTCCTCCCAAGGACTGGTGATTCTACATGCTCCCTCTTCTTTTTCTGTCTGAGAAGGAAATGGCTGCCCAACACTCATCCTCAGCACTTTGATCCCTCTTCAGAAAGGCAGTTTGTCTTCCTGCAGTTCATTCAGGATCGCTTTAAAGCCAATTATGTTTGCCTTACATGGTGATACATGATAATTAATGGGATTGGGTAGAGATGGTTAAGAGCTCTTTATAGCTACAGTACCTGGAATATATTGTATTATAAAGCTTTGTTATAAAGCTATAGTAGGTATGAGGCTCTTATCCAGTGTTCCTGAGTTTTGTGTTACACCATTACATTTTAAGCTCATTGCACTTAAAGAAAGCGATATATCCAATTTTATTAATCAAAGGGCAGCAAAGATGGCCAAAAACCTCAGTCATTAGACATTCAGGATTAACTGAAGGACAGTTGTGTGCTTCGTGTATCTGAGATGATAAAATCTTGTAACAGGATCTAAAGTATGGATTTGTCTTGTTGTATTCTCCTCCCACCCTCAATATTTTAATCTTTTTAAATCTTTTTGCATGTCTTCTGTGTTTTACTTCTAATCCCTAGAAATGAAACTAGATCAGCTGGTGTTTCATATATGGTTAAACTGGTAGAGACAAATGAGCAAATACATAATAGTTTGGGCTCAAAGGTACTACAATAATCTTTTGAGTTTCAAATATAGTTAATAGAATAGCTCACAGTATCTTCACCTCAGGAGGATGAAATGGGGGAAGATTGTAATCCTCATGATTCATCCAGTGACCATCCAGAATGACCAAGGTTTCTGTCTTTGTTATCCCGTACTATTTGTCATCAGTTAAAATGGAGTGTTATCCAGGAAATATCTGAGAACTGTGTTAGAGTGATAAAATTATTTTAAATTTCTCCATCGACTTGTGTTATTGAAATGCATTTTTTATGCTTTGAATGCAGCAAATTGAAAGAGTAACCACAGTTTATTAAAACATGATGGTTTGCTGAACGTTCTGTATAAATTTATGAATGACCTCTGTCAAAGTGGAGAGTGCCTGTTAATAATTTTGTGCTTTAAAACAAAGCAAACAAATAAACATTTAAAGAACATTACAGCTATCTTCAGGCTAAATGTTGTAAATTCAGATGGTTCAGATACACTTAAAATATATAAAATACATAAAATTAATAAAATGTTGAATGTCTGAATAACTTTCATTCTATTCTGATATAGATGGACAATAGCCATATATTTAAAGATGTTTGTGTACACGTAAAATGTGTTTTTTTTTTTGCTACATACTATGTTTTTCCTTGTTTAACATTGCATGATGTGTTTTATCTCTGAGTGCAATTTCTTCTTTTCTGAAGGGGCAGAAAAGGAAATGTAAAGTTATGACACATCATATTTTTCCATATTGCTACCTGTGGAATGGTTCCAACTTCTAAGGTTCATCATCTCTTAAAAAAGATTAATTTTACCAGGTTCAATTTTTTTTTGTCAAGCAGAATTATCTGGTTCCTTTTTTATTTTCTTTGTATGCACTGGAAGTTGTGAAAGGCAGTTTCTGGAGGAATTATGGAAATATAAAACAGGATCATCTTGTGCTGCCTATGGAAGGTAGGCAACTGAGGGGCTAATTAGGTGCTCATTATAGTAGGAAAGTAAACTGAATCAGTGGATGTCTTGGCAAAATAATCTGAGAGGAACTGCATCTCTCACAGCATATGTTATTAAGTACATAAATGAATCTATGTAATGCTTTGCCATGCCTAGCAGAAGAATATTTTACCCTAATTGACCCTGATTCTGCTCTCATGCAAGGAACTGACAAAGGTCTTACAAACTCCAGTGTGTTGGGACTACAATTATTGGCAGCATGAGGAAAAGTGTTAATTCATGGGACTGTCTTAGGTGAAAAGTTAGATAGTGTGCTAGGCTTGTCTCCACCTTTATGTTGTGTTCAGAAATGAACTACTCTTATGGGCTTCACCTACACTCTACAAGGGCATTTATATTTGATTTCTTTGTGCTGTATACGATAGCATTTTATAAAATAAGTCTGTTCTTGCATTTGAAATACACTTCCAGTCTCCCTTACCCTATGAGCAACCTACTGTACATCCTCAGTGCAGGCAGCCATCTGCTTTTTTATTGTAATATATTAGGATTCATATATCTTTAAAGATTTTTCAATCTGATAAAATCAGAACCAATCCATTTTTCTAATGTAAAGATCTAAAACTGTGAACTGTTTGCTGAGAAATATTTTCAGGCTAAGATGCCTTCTGGAATATGTAATAGACTCTACATGATTGGCCTAATTCTGCTCTCTTAACAATTTTGTGTCTGTATTGATGTTTTTGCAGTGCTCAGGCTATGAAAAATTGTGCATCCTTCTCTGTAGTTTAGAGAAAAATAAGTCATGACTGCTAATGATTTTATGCTATCTATTTATTAGAAATAAATGAGCATGGATGGTCGGCGATACTTCATTTTGTAATGGTCTGCTAGTATTTGTAAATAGGGTAATAATTTTTCTAGTACTTCCCATTTCCCTCACTTGAGACTTGTTGCTGTCAAAGCCGGGAAAGGCAAGTCAGGCTGATGAGCTAGGAAATGCCATGAAAGGTACTGAAGCAACACAAGAGCCTGTCAAATCAAGTGGCTCCTCCTTTCAATCACAGGAGGTTCCAGGTCTGAAAAATAAGAGCAGCATGATTTCTGAGAGTTAATTGGAAACTTCCTTTTTTTCTGCTGACTGTTGGCCTCGAGGACCTGCCAGGCTGGAATGGATTTTAGGAAGATGCCCAGTCCATCCCCATGCTGTGGTTGCTCTCAGCTGTAACTGTGTTATCCCTAGCAGATATTTATCTACCCTGCTCTTAAAATACCCTAGTGAGGGAGAGTTTGAAGCCTTCCAGGCTATTTACTTCAGTCCACTGCTATTTGTATTGCTGTTTCTCTGTTGTATAAGCCAAATCTTTTTTTTTTTGCTATGATCTAAGTTCATTCATTTATCTATTTACCATGGACACAAACACAATGTTCTTCCCTGTGTTTGGCAGCAGATTTTTGTGCACTTCATTTTTATGCCTCCTAAATCTTCTCATTTTTATATCAGCCATTGTGAGTCATTTTCCAAATACAATTCATCCATTTTAGGTCTCAGGCCACATTAGCTATTCTTTTCATTCATCTCATTTGATTTATGGTGTTCTTCAAAGTGTGCTCTCCAAAACTATTCCTTGTATTCCCATTGGACACGTAAAAAGATGTAATTCATCTCATTATTGATTATTTTCATCTTTCTAGTATTATGAGATTGGCAGGCCACACTGCAGTTTGAAATTCCAGGGTGATACTCAGCTTTGGTTTACCAACTAAAATGAGAGTAAAACCTAAAAAAGGGTCTCTACAGTACCTGATGTCAGCAACCTTAAGGCCATCTTTCTTTAACTTGCTTCCATGAGTTTCGTAAGTGATTGAACTTCTGTAAATTTTCTGTCAGAATTTAGAATGTACGTAAGGATTTGCAACATCAAAACCATTCTACATTAAGTGGAGAGGGATTCTGGTTTCTTTTCAACAAACTGCTTCTAGAAATAGTTAAGATTTCTTCAGGAAGAATCTCAATTTTTTGGAGAGATGGTGGTAGAAATGAAATGATACCCGAACATGTGTTTCTCCTTAACTATGTTTTACCTTCATTGAAATAGGTATAAGACTTTTAAGAGGCAACCAATAAATCAAATAGAGTTTTTTTTTTTTTTTAGAAATCCCATTCATGTGACAGTATCTCTTGTCCTCCTAATTTAACTTACGATTTTTCTATTTTCAAAACAAAACAAAACAAAACAAAACAAAACCCCAAAACTGCATCTGTTTAAAATAGAAAATATTTCAATTTTCCAATTAGTAAATAATTTCAGGGATCAAAGTTTGCATATTAATGCAAATCCTGGAATACAAATTTTGGAAGTTTTGTGCTTCCATATAAATAAATAAGGAAGAATCTATATTGCGGTTGGGACAAAAAAAACATTCAAACAGATTATGGACCTAAGTTATTAGAATCATTTTATAGCACTCTGCAATCCGTGTCATAGGTTCAAATCCTTTTCAGCAGTGGCATAGTCTGGAAAGATAGTACTAGCCTGAAAATTAGTAGTATTTACCTTGAGGAACCAAACAACAAAGTTATTCAGATCATAGCAGGATGCTTGCTAATAGAGGATAACAGATAGATCTACATAGATAAATGACAAAGTGACAAAGTGACAAAAAATCACTTTGGCAGAATTTTTATAATTGGTACACTGTTCAAGGCTGAGGCAGGTCAGGAAAATAATGAAAAAATGATAGTAATTAAAATAAGGTCCTGTGGGATCCTGCCTTTTTATGTATGGAAGAAGGAAGAGGGATACTTCTGTTATTGTCTTTTAAAGTAAAAAATGAAGTGAAAGACTAATTATTATAAAGTTTCATGTATTTTAGATACAATTCATAGCAGATTATCTCTACATATAGACATTTTAAAGATAAAATTTATACCTTTAAGCCTTGCTAGGCTTTGATTCTGCTTCTCACTACTGAAATACATTGTATTAAAGTCAATTAGAATCCACAGTAAGCCTTTGAGCACCACACCTTTGTACTTGGATCAAAGTGAGGAATACCTTTGAGGTTAGGGGTGAATTCAAATCAAAAGCTCATAGTGAGGAAAGAAATGAGTGTTCACCAACATGAACAAGGCAATTCTTTCCAAAAAGCTTTTTGCTATTGTTAGCTATGGTAATATTTTACAGAAGTTGCTGCGTTTTAGAACTGTGTTTGTATATTGCTTTGAAGTTAAATTTTCAGAATGTTGCAGCTAAAACTGGGCAAAACTTCTATAGCCCAGTAAAAGGCCTAAGTAATCTTATTTGGACACAATATTCATTGTGTCATAATTGAAGTTCAGCTTCAATTAACTGGCTGTTTCTCCTGGAGTTTCAGGTGACTTCTTCTGTTTGAAATGAAGAAAACATGACACATAGTGAAGTAGCATTTCAGCCTGCAGTGGGAATTCTTCCTCACAGTGCACATCAGCTCCTCTTTCATGCAATTCGTTATTTTTCCTCACTCTTAATAATGCCAATACTTGTTTCTTCCATTCCTTTTGAATTTCCTAGAGGTTCGTCTTCATATCTTGTGTTTTATGAAGTAGAAGGAGACAGTATTTCCTTCTTTTGTTCCAGCAAGCAGAATAAGTGAACTGAGAATTGAAAGCTATTGCCTTTTTCACCTGGCTTGGCAAAAACAGGAGCTAGCAATATTTCTCCATTGTGGTTGCTATCACTTCCCAGTGGCCTATAACTCAATATGGAGTTAAAATCTGCAAATCTGCACAGAAAATAGCCTCATTGTTGTGCGTAACACTGTAAGGTAACAAAATATAATGTGGAGATAATAAATAGATCATCATATAAAGCAATAGTGCATATGGAAAAAAGGGCAAATATTTGTACTAATTTGTACTATTTGTACTGATGTTGTACTGTTGCACGACTGATATCAGGAGCTAGAGAGCTTCCTTTTCTCTCTCTCTCAAGGATTATATGGCTTTCCATAAGGATTTAAACTTGAAAAAGATTATATCGACTATTTTTATAGGAAAAATAATGATCTGAGACCTTGTTCATGGGACTGTAAGCATGAGCATAACCCTGTAGAGGAGCTGCAGTTTGGACTAGTGCAGCCCACCCGGCAGCTGTCCATCAGCTGGTTCTCTTGTCAATCCAGTATCACTGGATTGAAAGGAAATAGAAAAGACAGAGCAGGAAAAATCAAGTGTCTCGTTCATTTGCTAACCTCCATGGGGAGAGAAGAAAAAGTTTTTCTTAAAAGGACAGCAGCATCACTAAGAGATCATACATTCTTTAACGAAAAATTGGGTGGAATTACAACATTTATTAATGGCTGCTAATGTAATAAAATTAAAGTCTAACTGTTGGAAGGGAAATGCTGAACAACATGATAATATACTATTTTTATCTTGATTCTGCTTAAATGTCCCACACAATTTGTGTCCAATAAGCTCTTATTTAATGAAACATAATAAACTTTAAAAATTGAAGGAATTTCTTTGAGAATGAGATATACACTGTGTATGACCTGTGCAGAACTGCAGTAAAATATAGAGAAAACTATGAGAATCAAAAAGTGGGGAAAAAGTTCACAAGGCTTAAATAAATTTTCATACTTATGCTAACTTTCTAAAAGATTTCTTTAAAACCTTTCAGTAATGCCCATGTGCGAGCACTTCTGGAAACATATTCAACTCCGGCAAGAGCAGTTTGATAGGTGTCTTTGGTTCAGGGTGAAGAAAGAGGGCTTACTGACTTTCTTGCTGTTCCTGACTTGGATTTTAGCTTGTTGGTTTTCTGATGAACCTTTACGTAATATAGTAAGGGTTTTATGGAACCCTTACTTGAAATTATATTGATTACTCTTTTCTGCATTAGTCTATGATTTATGAAAGAAGTTATTGGTCCGAAAAGTATGCTTTGAATTAAGAGCTTGGTGTTGTAAGTGGAATGACATCTTGCAAATGACATCTTGCAAAATCAAGTCCTTCAGTAGCACTAGAAGACATTCATAACTCCCTTCTGACTAAGCCATTCTATTCTATTCTAAAATTGACCCCAAAGATCAAATCTTTAATACTTGTTTCTCACCATTCCTTTTGTTTTAATTGGAAATAAATAAAATTAATTTTCTCCTGGTTGAGACTTTTAATTTCGTTGCAACTGGCAAGTTATCTCCCTGTCTTAAGGCTCCGATACAGAAATTTCCGGAGAGTGATCCATTTTAGAGATGCATGTAAGAAGAGCTGCGGCAGAAAGACAATCTGGTCCTTTCCATTCACTTTCATGATTATGAAATAGATTTCCATTTTGCATAACAGACAGTAAGATTTGCAGAGTCATGTAAATAACTTGCATATTTATTTTAACAAGTTACGTTCAACTAGAGTCATTCTCTTTTCGGTGGGATTCTGCCTGGAACTGTAGTAACTGATGTTCAAAACACCAGGGAGACAGAGACCTGTTCATACACTGTTTTTGGAGTAAGTGACAACTGTTTTTATTTGTATTTTTTTATTTTGTAGAAGAGCAGAAAGAGCAGAGAGAAGCGTTCAATTCAGTACGTCCAACCAGCTACCATTCTATCTCTGGAAAGTTTGTAAATTTTTTTTTTTTTTTATGGGGGGATCTTATGGAAGCATTATTTGAACCGATAAAGTAGATGCTATTTCTTTTGCAAAGAACTTTGTTCAGAAGCTATTTTAAATAGTATCTTTGAATATGGGCAGAGGAGATTGCACATATGGCATTTGTGAATTACAGCTTAAAGCAATTATAGATTTAGAACAGGAAAATATCATATGTACATGCTGAGCTTTAGTCGTGGCAAATCAGAAATATGGCTGGCATTTGACTCTGATATTGCTAGTCTATTGATTAGGCTTGTAAAGAAAATTGTATTGCTGAGGTTCTCGGCGTATTTGAGTGTGAAAAAGGAAGTCACTGTTGCTGGTGTCAGTTTGTCACTTTGATGTACACTCTAGATGTGCCCAACCATGTTGCTCTTTGCAGTTTTAATTTCCGCATTCTCACAGCTCTGGCAATATTCTCCATTTGCCATGTATAATAGTCTCTGTCTCCAATAGCACTGTGGTAAACTTAATTGACTCTAAGTCCCATCATTATGCTGAGAGAGGTTATATAATGTTTCACTTTAACATAAAAAATTCTTCACCCCAAGGAACAGCTTTCTGTATGTGACATATGGAGACATATAAAGTGCTGTTGGTGTAAAGATTCAGAGATCGCTCATTCTGTACTTCACATGTTTTATGACACTGTCATATTCCCTCCTGTCAATTGATGTTCTCCCCATGGCTACAAGCTTTTAAAGCATCAATCCAGCCATTCAGGGATTCCCTTGTATTTTGAATTTAACATACATCTAGTACACACTTAATTCTTGAATTGAGGAAAATAAACTAAGACTAAAACAAGGTGCTTATTTTTTTCTCATATGTAATAGCTTAACAGTTATATATCTTTTAATTGTGGATATCTTTCATCATTAAACTTTCACTCATTGGAACTGTATGATCCAAACATCATTATATACAAAAAAAGAAGAAATTTTAAAAAAGTCTTTGCAAAATGACCCTTTCACAGCCTGTATGTCCCACTTGAAGGCGCTGAAAAATTAACCCCTTCATTTGAGAGACACGAGTACATTACTCAAAGTCAAAAGATGGATCAAATACATGACATTAAAGTTTCCTACTCTCATACAAGTGTGGTAGTAGATCTGAGCTGTAGGAGGAGTGTGAAATTATATAGCAAAGTACAGGAGTACAGAATGAGTCTGCTTGGGGAGCAGGAAGTTATTTGGTGGTGTCTGTCTACTTTATTCTTACAGAACTGGAGAAGGCAGGAACAAAGTGAACCTCTTGATTAGGAAGTATAGTTGCATCTATTTCAAAAACAAAGTAATTCCAATGTTGAAAAAAACCAAACAGATATTTTAACTTCATTATGTATTTCATTGTGCTTATTTGCGCTCTGGGTGAGTGAAATCTGGAGGCTGGGATTATTTTGAAATTTAGCACTGCCATACTATTTCACTAGTGCCCACCTGTTTGAAGACATATTGTGAATACCAGAACAGACTGATTGAAACACAAATGATGTAAATTTTCAGTAGCAGTCGAGTTTACTTCCAAAGTGCAAATTTGAAAGAAGAACCTCAGTCCTTGCTCAGCTGTGGGATATACTATTCCAGCCCTTGCAATGACTTCAAAACTTTATGAGTGGGTTGATTTTGCTAAGGCTCATCTCCCCATGCTAATACTAAGGAGCAGAGCATGCAACATAGAAATTGTTACAGCAGATTGGAACTACTAGCAAATCCTTCTAAAACTATTATCCTCATTTTGGGTTGCTAGCACCATCTTTAACCAATGCCTTTCTGCTAACTGGTGCTATATCTTTTCAAAAAAATCCCACAGTTTATTGCTGCACAGTATGTGATCAGAATAGTGTTTTACTGCATGAGTCATAATGGAGAGAAAAGATTTTTGCAAGAAAACTATGCTTGCGGATTTAGAGGAAGTAAAACAGAAATTATATAAAGTGATATTTTCCAGAACCTGTGTAGTAGAGACCTTAAGCTTTTGACAACAACAGTCATTATTTCTAGTAATGATCTGAGGGACAGGGGATTGCACTTGGGTGGGACTGTCTGAAGATTCAATAGGATTGGTTGCAAGTACTGTAAAATGAAACTTCAGAATGATATTGACAACTTAGAGAGGTGGTCTCAGATAAGTGAAATGTAATCTGACATTGACAAATATGCAGTCTTAGCTAAATGTTTTGCAGAATCAAGACAGATTAGCTGGTGACAGTTCTGTGGAGGAAGATCTTGAGATTACAACAAATAACTCAATATCAAACTTGTGAAAGAAGCAGTGTAAAACTAAATTCATAAATATATGAAAGTCATGAGAAACAGTTTTTTGCTCTCCCAGGCACAGGGGATTCTGCAGGACATTGTGAGAGTCTTTGGCAAAGATGCTAAAGGGTGAAGTGGACCAAGTGAACAGGGTCATAAGAGGAGTAACAAATGACTGAGGATGTAAAAAACTTCAAACTTTCTGAATTTATGGTGGATTACAATGAAAGAACAGGATAACATAAAGGAGAATGGGTGCGGGGCACCAATACTGCAATCAGACAGATGAGCACCAGGGATTGCTGCTCAGTAGTGTTCAAAAGAAAAGGTGCAACATGAAACATGGGAGGAGATGCATGAAAATAGATGTTTGGAGATAAATGGAGGTAAAGAAGAAGAGAAGAAGTGGCATAAACACATGGGATGGAATACTGTTAGGGACATAACTGTAGGTGAACTCTTGGAAGCAGGCATTCAGTGCCAAAGGAGGTACCTCTGATGGTCTGCAACGCATCTCAGACAGGGACGTTACTGGGGGACTGTGGCCCATGAGCAACTCACACCAGTAGGCACATCCCTGAGTAACTATCATCCACACAGGACTCATTCCAGAGCATAAACACCTCACAGAAAACTGTTACCCACTGAAAACCCATGCTGGGGGAAGGATACTCCTGAGGAACTTCAGCCTCTGGAGAACCCAGCAGGAGTAGAGGGCCAGTAGTAAATGTGGAGCGATGGAGGAAAATGAGTAAGAAGAAAGGAATGGCAGAAAGAAAACATTACACACAGCCTTCAATGAAGGGATTGAGTATGTAACTGAATATGACATGTGGCATCAACGGAAAATGAAAGTAGGAAGTGGGAAGAAGAGTTGTACTGACTCTGAAGTCTGGGTAAAGAGAGGGGAAAAGTGTTTCTATAAGGACAGGCTTATTTGTTTGCATTCTTTGTTTCTAAATACCTGAATCAGTAGCAAAGTTTGTATTAATTAATAATAATAATAAAAAAAATAAAATGGTATGAGCTGAAACTGCTTTGTCCCCAACAATGCGATGAGTATTGAGCGTGGGTTAGATATTGTGACAGGCTTTCTAAAGGCCTAGATTCTACTGCGGCAGGTTTGAATGTTGCTGTGATACACATGCTAAGCAGGGGTTACCTAATCACAGGACTGATTTTTTGATCTCTTTACCCATGTTTAGAGAACAGTACCTTCCTCTGTTTCACTGCTACAACTCTACCTTACAACTCAGTCTCATTCTCTTAACTTACAAGTCTTAAAAGCCTTTAACTTTCAGTCTCCTGCTCCCTTATACATTCCCTTAAATATTTGCTCCTAGGTTCATTACTGTCCCTGGTATTGATTATACACAGAAGCATTTCACTCAGTATCAGCAGACATGATGTAGGCTCATTCTCATTTTTCACATATCCCTCCTGTTTACCATCTCCCATTGCAGCTGCAGCCAAGGAGTTTAGTATTAGCTCACAGTTATTGACAATTATATAGAAAACTCCAAAGTGCAGCTTAACTAATGAAATACCAGGCTACTTGCTAATATCATTGCTTTGATTGTTAGCCTGAGAATTAGATTTGGGAGTCCAGTAAATGATTGGGTAAATCCTTTAGAATATTGTCTATTCCTAACAGAGGGTAATTAATGCCATCCAATTGGAATTCAAAATTCCAGACAGTTGGGACCTAATGGAACAAATAATCATGCTGGAGGTGTGTACAAATTAATCTGCATTTACAAATGCCAAACTCACAAAAAGACTTTGACTTTTCAAAGATCACATGAATATTGTCTTTTGAGATAGCAAACTGAATACCTCAAAGATTTCCTGTGGGTATATTTCATACTAAACTTTCATTTTTTATTAAGGATTGCATGGCTGTAATTCTTCTTTGTGTCTCAGATTTCCCACTGGTAACACACAAAATATTTCAAATTCAGATCTTTTCTTGCAGCTTCAAAATTTTAATGCAAATAATATTTTCTTAAAATGTAAATTTGATAACTCTGCCAGATACAGCAGCAACCAGAATCCATTCTGAAAATCAGCATAACTATGGCTGAAGGTTTCTATCCAGAATTCAAATAATATAAGTGGTTCTGCAAGGAAGTAGAAAATAATGACACAAAGACAGGTGTCTTTACACCTGTCTGTCTCTTCCATGTTTAAGACTCATCACAATTTTTTGGAACTAAACCCTTCTTTTTTTTTGGTGAAGAGTCATACTTTCTAATCATAGAGCACAGAATATGCTTAGTGTTTCAAACTCAGATAAGAACTATCTGGATGCCATGGTCAAATAGTCATTCCCTGGTGCAAGAAACCTCCACCAGCAGGTGGATTTAGACCAGTGGTGCAATGGTGTGGA
Source organism: Numida meleagris (assembly GCF_002078875.1). Classification (NCBI taxonomy): domain Eukaryota; kingdom Metazoa; phylum Chordata; class Aves; order Galliformes; family Numididae; genus Numida; species Numida meleagris. The sequence goes on along the minus strand of NC_034409.1, from coordinate 100,286,062 downwards.
CACACAGTTCTGACCAGAGATATTTGTGCTACCACATTCAGCCACTGTCTTGGGAACAAATGAAATAAGTCTTGGGACAATTCAGAAGGGAAGGTTTTCACAGCAAGTCCCAAGAAAAAAAACAAGCCCTCTGCATGTAATTGTGTTTGCACGATTTGCTTTCTATGCTTATATTACAATAGAGTTTCTTTAGTTTCATTTGAGGTAGGTATGCTCACTGGAATTTCATCGAAAGCTGTGGTATAAAAACTAGGAGAACTTACTGTCTGATGGCCTGTGACATGTTACGATAAAGGCCAAATAATCTAGCATTATTACTTACATTCTGCAATCAAATGACAAAAGTCTTCTCCATCTTAATGTGCATAACCAAAGACTTAAAAGAAGGCCATTACTCTGAAAACTATAATTCTATATTTTTCTGTTTTTGTATCTTTGGATCTCCATTTTAACTTTATTGAGCACTCCTTTGAACCATTACAGGTTTTCTTCATTACATTAAGTATTTAAATCATTTAAGATTTTATTGGATAAGAAGACTGGTTACTTATACATTATCTGCTCTGAATTCATCATTAATGGAAAAACATACTTAGCACACTTGCCATGCTTCTGCAGAACACTTGCTGATCTTCTGATCTTTCTGGTATTCCCTCTGCTTGAATCGAGGTGTTACAATTCCTGCTCATGCTAGTGTGTTAGTTTTTTCTAACCAGCTTTCAGTTGTGATCCCTCTCAAAATATTAGCTCTTCAATTCATGTACCTGTTGGCTGGAATAGGGTGTTACCATGGCAACAAGATTAGTACGGTAGCCATATTGTTCCATCTCTCTACAATCTGTATTCTTATCAGCTCCAGATCACCTTTTTTTTTTTTTTTTTTTTTTTTTAAATACTTTCTTTTCCAGGAAGAAGAGCTTGGGAATAGTTGATCAACCCTGCTCTGATATTTTTATGGGGATTCCTAACATCACATGCTGATCTTTCTGTCAATAAATAACTCTGGGGCAGTATAAATTCCACAAGCTTATTTGGTAGCGCTCGAACTCATGATTCCAATTTATGTTGGTTTAGATTCACAGACAGTGTCTGAAAATTCTGTGCTGTAGGCACAGGCATTTAGACAATGTCACTCACTGATGTTAAGACAACTTCTTGGCTAAACCTTGACGGTAAGCTAACTTGCTCTGTGCTTTTATTAGTGCCATATCAAGGCGATGGAGTTCTGCTTCTTTTTTTCTTTCCTTTGGTATATACTTTGTACTTCTGAAACGTATTAGAACACTTCGAAAATGGAAACTGATAGAGATAATGCTGAAGACCTTTAAAGAAGAAATAAGAGTTTATCTAAATATATAGTTGAAAAACACTGAAGTTTTGATTAATTGCAGCACTTTTAATCCAAACACTTAAAGGAGGGAGAAAAAGAAAAAAAAATCATAAATTCATCACATGCAAATACACATAAACAGATTATAACATAAATAAGGACAAGTATATATATACATATAGACAGTTCATGTACAATATATAAATATAGAAATAATCTGCCCTTTTTAAAAAGCATTTCCTATACCACTTTTCATTTTTCATGATTCTGGCTATAGCACCAGGAACTTCGAGAAAACATTCATTCAAGAAAAAATTACAGTAAAATGGTCAGAAAGAACAACATGGGCTCCCTCAAACAAATCCCTTACAAAATGAGCTTTGGATTGTGAGGGATGGATGATGTGTGGAGAAGTATTGCAATATGTTCTGCACAACGCAGTTTTAGTATCTGCTTATGTGCTGCTGATCTCACCACAAATGCCCAGCGGCTGTGCTTATTTTCAGGCTCATCTAGCTGACAGGAGCAGGGCTTGAGTCTCCCTGGATGCAGTGTGCAGGGCAGATGCATAACAGCAATGCAGCAACACTAGGCTACTTGTAGCAGGCTAAGACGAAGATTAGGAAACAATAATTTAAAAATACAGGTAAAGACCATTCTCAAAATCCACTTTTATCATCATTTGGATTTTCTGATTTCTTCTCAAAGTAAAGTTTAAAAAATCATTAATTTAAAAATACTGTCTTTTTTCAAACATAGCTTTCTCTTTGAAATATATATAGGTCTAATATTTAGATTCTCAGTGTGAGGAGTGGTATAAATAATCCTCGTTGTAGATAAGTCTGAAAACAGCTTTTTACATCTCAAGGGGAACCCTTTTTAACTTTTCTTTCTTATGCTTTCCATTTAATTGTTTTTTGTAAAAACAATAACATAGATGACAGCTCCACAGGCGATCTGCTGTCTGATACGCCTCTCTTTTTTCCACCTTTCTAAATTGCTAATGGATCCACTAACAATAAAGTATATGTAGTGCTAAGTAGAAAGGCAAATTGTCTCTGGCATAGAACACTGATAAGATTTCAACACCAGATCATAAATCAGTGCTCTGGACTGAAGAAGAAACTATATGCATATATTTAAATGAACCTTCTCAAACTGATCCTAATTTGAAGATTATAGTGAAAAGAAATTGGAATACACTATCTAGCTATTAAAACATGTTAGCAAACAGAGCAGAAAAAAATAACAGCTGGTAAACCAGCTATTAAGGAAGCCAAAAGAGTTCCATCAGATTTGTTTGCTGTCTAAGAGTTTAATAAATGCAGTTGCTTTTGTTGAAATAATGTTGGGTTTCAGAGCACATTCCTTTTAGACAGTATAACGAAGAGGAATATCTTGCATTTACAGTCACAGTCTCAAGGTTATTAGTTAAAAGGATGGGATTAGCAATATACAGTGCCTGTCTCAAAGCATTTTAGTGTCTTGTGTTTGACATGTAGCATAGGAGTCTGACTGAAGCTGAGAAAGAAGTGTCGATGCAGTTCGATGTGGATACTTGGGATATTTCTGTGAGAAATATGAAAAAGATTATTCTATGCAGCGGATAAATATATATCCACAGTAAATATATACTGATAAATATTTACCCAGTATACCCCATCATGGTTACTTTCTTATCAGACAAAAAAACAGCTACATTCTCATTTTTTTCCCCAGTCTCTTTTTTTGGTGCAAGTTTTTGAGGATCCCAATTCCACCAACAAATATATTCCATACAATTTTCAGCAGTGGGAATTTTAACATAGAGAGAAAAAGAGAAACACCTAAACTGATGATTATTTTAGCAATGCTGAAATTTTGTATACATGAATCACCAAGAGGAACCTGAAACACTTTGCTAGATGAATGGTGGTTTTGGGGAACATTTTTTTTTTCCTAAAATCTCATTTGCATCCATCTCTCCCTGAAATTGGAGAGGCTTGAGGGAGATGTAGAGAAATGAGTAGGTTATTTAACATAAATCAGCGTACAAATCAGCTGAGACCCAATATGCAAATATGCTTAGTTTATTTCACCAAGTACAAAGCTAAGTAGGAGAGACTTGTAGCACCACAGGTTTATAGGGTACTTCTGAAGAGCAGACTATAACTGCACTATGTAGCTTATTAGATCATGGCAAACATGTTTATGATCTGAATATTATTTTCAAGCCGCCTACAGAATTTCATAGATTACGTTGAAGTAATCTCAATCCTTCGTCTTCTCATAACTGTATTTTTGCATTCCCTTTCTAATGCAAGAAGAAAAACCCTTGCATTTATCTCCAGAGGTCCCTTTCAACACCTACAATTCTGTGATTCTGTGATCTGATCTTTC
>NC_034409.1:99970136-99981983 GCF_002078875.1 Numida meleagris | reverse complement strand
AAGGAAGGAAGGAAGGAAGGAAGGAAGGAAGGAAGGAAGGAAGGAAGGAAGGAAGGAAGGAGGAAAGAAAGAAACAGACCTTTTTTTTCTGTGATTTCTGATTGGAGAATATTATTTCTATTTTCTTGAAAAGATAGATTCTTTTGGTGAAGATTCCTCTCTGCGCAGCATACCATCACTTTTCTCCCTCCTCATAGAGCTATGAGGACTCAATAACTCATATATATGAGTTATCTCATATGGACTCATGTATGCCTGTAATCCCAAGAATTCTATTCCCTCAGCTGTTATTTTCTGTACTGCTCATCTACAGATTTCTAGAATATGTAACTATTCATGGTAAGTGCCTAAGTAAACCACGTTAATAATTATTAAATGAAAGGCAAGTATACAGATTTGGAGTCCCGTTCCTTCTTTGGCTTTGCAATCCTTGCAGAGGTAAAGGTAATGTATAGTTGCAAAGACCTTAGAGCAACCCAGGGTCACATCAGCCATCTGTTTTCTAAATCATTCTCTTCACTCGCTGAAGAAATGTGAACTGCTCCAATTAAGTTTGTGCTGGGCTTAGTGTCAGCTGGTCCCAGGTGCCACAGGATGACTCAGAACAATGTTAAGTACATCCTTTCTTCATTAACCCTCTTGTGTACTACAAAGGAAGGACCTTCTTAGAAAGTTCCCTTATGACAAATGAGAAGCTCTGGTAGGCATTGTAAAGGTGACCTCTAAGTTCTCCTGCAATTACATTAGTCAGCTCCAGCTCCTTCAGCAGACCTGGGAGGATCTCTTCCCTGGCCCTGACTTTTGATGCCTGCTTTCTTGCAAGTTGTGGTGATTTTTGTTTGTTTCTTTGTTTGCTTTTTCTTTTCTGCCACTCTTGGCTTCTTATGCATAATGTTTGTGTAGTTGCTTTGATTGCATTGATTTTGCTGTAGGACAAAGTCTGTTTGAGTTTCTGCAGACATACACATGCACACATAAAAATTGAAAACCTTAGGAAAAAGAAATGCAAGAATTTAAATAAGGAAACATGAATTACTTGCTAGGGAAAATGTCTACTTACACAATGAGAACAGGTTTTCAAAGAGAAAACTTAGTGTTATTTTTCTGTTAATGATAAATGATTGATTGAATGTTTCATTTTGTTGTAGGTTTATTGCTGATAAATAAACATTCAGAAGCTAAATATAACATGCACAAAAATTTATGCATATATTTTATTTTTTCTAGTTAATTCCTTGTTTGTCAAGTTGCAGTGGCAAATATTATTGACGTGCAAAGTTTTGACTCAGTTTTTTTGCAATGATGGAAAAATGTTGGCATATACATCCACTGCTAAATACAGTAGCATAGGTTATGTTGTATGTTTTTATTATTATCCTTTAATGGAATGCCCATTGTCATTCCCAAGTCTCTGTCAAAGTCTCTGTTAAAGCATATAGCTCTCTGGTAGTGTTTGACTACTGGCAAACATTCATTATTTTGTGAATCAATGTTTTGTCCAGAGTATTTCAACCAGCACTGCTAAAAAGGTTTGCCCTCTATTAGAAAATATACATGCAAGCCAGGAACACATAATGAATTCTCTGTGATTAATATCAAAAACAGACTTTGAATATTGCCCATGTAGTTGCTTAAAATATTCTTCTGAGGGAAAAAGAAAGCTTAGATGTTCTCCCAGGAAGGAACAAGCGTGAATTATTGGTATAAAAGGGAGACTAACTTTAATTGAAAATATTGTGAAATCTCTTCAGAACAGTGGCATTTATGGTAGGCTTGCCTACACTGGCCTTAATGGATCTTGTGTAAAGGTGGCTTCTGGGTGCTTTTGGGAAATGAATGTGAAGAATGTTAAGGCTAAAGAATTAATTTTCCAAGTCAAAGTTCTGATTCTAGAAGTCATTTGTAGGTGAGATGACTCACTCCAAAAAAAAGACAAAAATCCTGCAGTAAGTTATACTGATTATATTGTGTGCATGTCAAGTTCCTTCCAGACAAGCAGAAGGGAGTTTTGCACAGAAAGCAAACTATTTTTTCATTGTGATTTCATTTACATTTCTTTTAATCTTTAATGACTATGTGTCAGCTCCTTCAGAATCCCATGTTTTATTGAACTTGATTATAACCACCCAGGAGACCTGAGATGGATTCACAGTCAGCCTTCACCTCATTGCCGTGGGAGGCAGCTACATCCCTGAATGCCCAGTGCTTAATTGTCTTCTCTGAGTCAAACCATTCCAGGTAGTCCCCAGATAGTACTCAGGCATGGCTCTGGAGCAGTTTATTTTGTGAACCTCTCCCAAACAGCAGAGGGGATGAGACTTGCCTGGCCTTTCCTCCTCATTTCCTTGTTCCTCCACATGAAATGTTAGGATTTATAATCTCCTTACATCCCACAGAAGCAGTGCTTGAGGAGGCTGCACTCTACCAGACTATTTTGTCAGATTTTAACTGAAAAACATGTACAAAAAAAAAAGAGAGGCTTTGAAACTCAAGCTAGTATAAGGAGCCAGAAGAGAAACAGGGCAAAGAGGTATACAGAGTGAGGACAGGCTTTTGTCTCAGCAGAGAGCATTGGTGACAAGCAGTGTGGATATGGCTGCTCACCCCACAGGCCTCTCAGGCTTAGTGTGTGCCTTCTACTCTTCTGTTTGGCACCACATGTGCAGCCTCATCATCCTTTGTGCTCCCTTTCCCATCTTTGCTCTTTCCCTTTTTACTTTCCTGCCTTACTGCCTGTGCCCTACACTGCTACCCTCAGCTCTCCTTATTTTTTGTGATATTTACCTTACTCATCCTCTTCCTCTCTCTCAGCTCCACCTGCAGTCTTATTCTCTTCTTGACTGCAGCCTCCTCCCACTCTCCTAGGTTCTCATTTCTTACACTTAGGCATGGTAAAGATATTTGTTTTAAAGAAATGTAAATAGGGAAAAAAAGAACACCAGATCCTTAAGAAGCCTAGTTAATTTGAAGCTTTGATTTTTGTCTGAAAGTAAATTATTTCAGGTTATAGCCTTTCTTTTTACCTTGAAGAGTATTTTGCTAATTGAGGGAGAGAGTATAAAAATAAAATCGCATGCTAGTCTTAATTGTGTAGATAAGATATCAGCATTGTTTTGTATCTAGGCATTTTTATGATCCACTTAGAAGGTTAAGCTCTAGGAATAATTTAGCTACAGTCATAAGATGATAACTGTTGAGAAAGATTTGATATGTGTAAATGAAATATTTTCTATCCAAGGAACAAACTTACATGCTGACCAAATATGCATAAGAATGTTTGGAGAATGAATATATAAAGTAGACAAAATAAGGGGTAGAAAGCTATTTAAGGATTTTGAATACAAGTGTGTTTACTCCAACTCTTATGTATTGTATTGATTAACACAGATTATGTTAAAAATATAAAAATGTTTCACATAGATACAGATAACAAAGTAAAGCAACTATGACTCATTGTTTTGTGCATCTTTGAGTTTAATAAAAATGAAGATTTATATATCTTGATTTTGCTGACATAACTGTGACTATAAAAATGTTGTACAGTGACTAAAAAAAACAAGAAATAAAATTAAATCCAAAATAATGAATGTTTATAGTTTATCTAAGCTGAATCAGTCTGACTCACAGCCCAATTTCTGACTCCATTTTTCACTGCAGTATTTTGTTCATGTTGACATAATCCAGAGAGGGAAATTAATAGAATCACAAGAAATTTAGGATCACTGCTTGTAGATCGGATATTAAGCTTAAATACCGATAGCTTGTAGGATCAAGTCTCAGGAAAAGTAATATTTTATTTCTTCTTGTTCTGGTTTTGAAAAATGAGAAGAATTAGTCTAGCAATGTAGCCATGTTTGCTACAGCGGGAATAATCACGTGATTTAAGTTGTTCATTTGTGTAACTGTTTGAAAATTGAAATTAAAACTGCAAGGAAATCATCTTCATGCTGGAAATGAGACTTCACAGCCTTATTTACAAAGCCCAAAAAGATGGAAGTTGTACCAACGTCACTGTTAGGCAGACACATTCAACAGCTTATGCTTTTTCCTTGTATCTATGTATCATCTTTCGTCTTCTACGTAGATTGTATGCATTTGGGGCCAAGAACTTTTCTATATTTATTCCATAGTCAGCATAGTGGAGTCCCAGTCGATACCTGGTGATTTTAAAAAAATAACAATGAATAAAATAAAACTGAATGCCACGTACTGTCTTCCCAAAAGACTGGGAGTTTATGTGGGCAAAACTTCTTTATGGTAAAACATGGAAATTCTTTTTTCAAATGCTATCATTGATACCTGATGAAGAAGCAAGAATTCACCCTTGCTTTGTGTTTGGTTTGCCAATGCATGTAAACTGATCTCTTTAATCTTGTTTGCACCATACCACTGTCTGTCCATACCACTAGTCCCAAAGCTGTGCCTTGCACAGAATATACTAGCCATACAGATGGAAGGATTTATGCAGTCTATCTGAAAACTTTATAATAAAACTTAAGAAATGAAGTTGGATAAGTGGCATTTCTTTATAGTGAAAAATACTGACCCAATCTTCAGGTATTGCATGTTAGTCCACAAAACTACACCAGAGGTATGCTAATATGCCCCGAAGAAGCTGGTCCATAGCTTGTGCTAGGTGTAACTGGCTTGTGCCAGTTATTTTAGTAAATAGCGTTTCATTTACTAAATATTTGTTATTTTACTAAATAGCATTTCATGATACTACCTATCAAGGAAGCATACTGAGGGTACTTTTGTGAAATACCTGCACTAAACTATATGATATATTAAAGTATTCAGGTTAATAGATCATATGGGAGTCTACAGGGCTTATTGCCACCACTTCTAACAGTGATACTACCTATCTTGGAGAAAGCTCCTTTCTCAAAAGATTCTCATGCAGCTTGGAGGTGCACTTTGTGCATCCATACAGCAGTTGTAGGGAGAGTAGCAGTGGTCAAGTCTTCTCTGCTCTGTCCCCTTATATAAATGCTGACCTGCACGTAGGGTCTGAGGAGGATTAGTATCTTTTCCCTGCCTTTGAATATTCCTTAAGACACAATCCGGCCTGTGAAATGAATAATGCAGAGCTGAATTATCAGCAATGCTTACCCCCAAAGCTGTGTTTTAATTGCTGTTTGGAAATTAAGTTGGTTGCTTTCACATTTCATTTTAAGGAATCCAGATGATACATGTAATCTCTTATTGAAGCGCTGGGAAAAAATGTAATTCTTAATTTAATTTTAATTCTTTATTTTAATTCTTAAAACTTTCCTCATGTCTGTTTTATGGATGGCTGAAACATAAATTTGGTTCCTTTTCTTTGTTGGTGCATTTATATAGTACAGGCGTGCACTTCCCGTCTCAAGAAAGGTACCAGAAGGGCTTTGTTCTACAAAGAATGTGTGTGTTAAAAAATTAAAGATTTCAAAAATCAAGAATGTTCTGCCTCAGTATATTAGTCAGTTAGATATCTTTTTCAGAAAAGTCCAATCATTGAATAAAAACATGCATGCAAAGAGCTTTGTTCCTTGGATATTAGCTGCAGAGAGATGTGAACTTGTTCCGAGTAACTCAACAAGATTGCACATGCATTACAGGCAATAGATGGCAGTCTTAATCCATTGTATTGAAAGCAGCATAGAAACATCAGTATCTCTTGCCCCTCACCCAACAAGTCACAGCTATCTTTCAGCAGTTTGTAGGTCAATGTACAAACGTATTTGAAAAGTTCATTTTGATGATCTTTTCCCTCTACAAGCCAAGCTTGATTTACTTCTACCCCACCATCCCCATAAATGCTTATCAAGGTGAGGACTGACAGCATTAGGAAGCGGATGGTTTCCTTGTTTTTAGCTCAGGATTGTCATTGCTGGACTGTTATAGTATGAATATAGAGTACTTAGCACTGTAGATATACAGTCTGATGGGCGCACTGAAGAAGCACACTGGAAAGAAAGCCTTCTGAATAGATTGACCCTGCATCATTCAAGGAGAAAGAAGCCACACATCTTGTCTCTCTTGTCCCTTGCAAGAATAGTATTATTTGTTGCAGAACTTATACAGGAGGGCATGTCTGCCTGTCTTCCCTCCAGCCAAAGCACTGACCAAAATTAATTTTGCTACAGGATGTGCAAGTCTCTGTCCTTCTTCTCATGAAATGCTGACTAAAAAGAATGGACCCCCAGGGCATCTATGGATGAACTGTGATTTTCTTGAGCTGGTTGCATGCAGAGAAATGACAGGGTTTACTTCATTCTTGTGAAATGATACCAAGAAATAAAATCCTGAAGGAAATTTTTTCCTTCTCCTGCATCTTTACAGGGGATAAAATGATGAGGAGTCTTACAAAGGATTGCTAAGGGGCTTAATTAGTTAATAAATCAAATAAATCACTGCTGCTACAAGCAGCTGCAAGTTTAATCTCCCACTGGTAGCTTGTTCTGCTATCCTGAGTAGATACACTTATACAGCATCCTTGCACTTGCTGCGGTTTGTCTTGCAGTTTTATTCTCAGTGAGTTTGTGCCTCTAGCCAAGAATACATTGAAACACAACATACCTCAGTTACCATAACCATGCTGTGGAGCAGGGCGTAGGTCTACACCATGCTTTTCAGAGATGTCTTGTTATCCTTATACATTGATGTGTCTTAGACTAGACTCAACTGGCTGTTGAGTGCTGTCATAGATATTGGATTGATGGAGAAAATGTTTATGAACCTCTTACAGTGTATAAAATTTTATATCTAAAACCTCAGCACGCTTGATTATTATTTACAAGAGCTCCCTGCAAAATACTGCCAAAAGACTTCTGATGACAGAATTGCTACAGAATAATAAAATCTAATTTGCTGTTGGCAAATACAATTGTTCTAGGAATATTATAAGAAGGAAAGATATACAAGGTAATTTTTAATGGTAGCTGCCCTTGCTAACAAAACTTGATGAAATCTATAAGAAAAGGCAAAAAAGAGATTCAGTGTCTGTTGGGATTTGTTTCAGTTTTCCCATGGCATTGCAAATCATATTCTCTTATTAGGCCAAATTTGCTGCTTCTATTTTCTTATAGAAATTAGTAACTGGCTACTTGTAGACAAAACTTTAATGTGTTATTCATAAAACAAACAGAAATAAATGTCTGATAGATTGTTTGCCATGAATGCATCTTTGGATTCTTCCTTAGTTTTCTGAATACTGAGTGTGATCTTTGCTGTGTCTAAGCTTGGAAGGAATTCTGCACAAGCCAGATGTCAGATCCACTACAACTTAGGGAACCTATTCTCTGAATTAAATGTAGTCACTGGAAGGAGTTCATAGCACTGTGTTAGCTTCTGTTCTTTAGGAAGGAGAGGTAAAGCCATTGAAAATGCTGAATTAAGTGATGAACAAATAAAAAAATATTCTTTTACTTTCCTTTTTGACAGTTCGTATGGAGTAATTCATATGTAAAAATACCGAATACTCTAACTACTCTGACACTTGAATCATTCAAAGTAGATGAGGGATCATTTTGTCATCAGATGTGAGTACACACAAGATTTGAGTACAGGGTCTGAGACTGTGTTAGCAAAAGTCTGTAGAAAAATTGCCTTCCTTCCCTGGTTGCTGGAACAAATCCAAAATGTGATGTGCATAGCGTGTATTGTTTGCAGAACAGTACAGCAGTCTTGTAACATGTCACCTAAATATTTTAAATGTTTTCTGCAGAACACATTATTTTTCTGATTTTTACTGTTTGTGAAAAACAACATTTTTTTCATCACTTTGTCATAATTTATGGTTTATATATGCAAACCAACGGCAATGTGCATTCATGTACATATATGTACTGGTTTGTAGGTGCCTCAAGTTTCATTAAACAGCAGAGATAAGGATTAATTTATTCCAGAAATGCAACTAGGGAGTCATTACTTGTATTCAAACCTATGAGAAATCAGTGATTAACAAGTATCTCTCTAGATGTTGATACCCACCATGTCATGTCAAATATCCTGTTTGTCATACTGGTGATATTATGTTAGGAATGTATTTCTGTACAGTCATTTTTTTTTTTTTCAGTCAGTAGGTTTTACAGTTTTTCAGTCAGTAGGTTTTACAAAAATCTCCAGGGTTCCTTCTGCAGACTGGTACAGTCTGACATACATCCATTGAAAAACACCTTTAACTTGTAGTATATAAATACCAATTTTCATAAATTTATCAACTGGTAACCAACAGTCTTCTGGATATCATTGCAGAACAGATATCAAAGAAGAATCCAAACAAACAAAGCCCCCAAGATAAAGGAAAATAAAAGGAAGACAGTGAGGAGAAGCAAAAACCATCTAGAGAGAACAGAGGCAGAATGATCTATAGACTACAAGGGGGATGTACTCTCAGCTGCATTGTTTCATTAGCACAGAATAACTCCTCTCTCCAGAAAACCATACCTTGTATTTTTATGCTCTTTTTGTATCTCTTTGTTTCCTATGGAAATCCTGCATTTTCAGGAATAGCTGGTTGCTGTAGCTTCTGAGTCTCTCCATGGGTTGTGTGAGTTTTATAATTGTATTGGACTTCCCTACACTTCAGTCTCACCAGAGAACATTCTGTATTGTGAGCTACACCCACCCTAAAATCTGGAGTAAAATATGAGCTGGATGATAGCATGGTCTGCAGCACTTTGTTTACGAGAATGTCCTTCTAGCAAGCTCCTGCATGTCAGCATGAAAATGAAAATAACATTTCTTTTCTGTCCTTGAGACATAGATCAAACAATATTGTCAGAAGAGAGGTTTCTCTGTCAAACATTCCTTTGATCCCACTGGAGACTGCACTACCGAACTTGTGTATTCTTCGGATCAGAGAGTGTACCTTACTATGTTTTGTCAAACTGCTCTGTCTATAGGTTTAGCTGCTGCAGTGAGGATGTTTTTAAACAACAGTGTACAAGAAAAAAAGTGTTCCAGTAGGTTTCCTTTCTTTTCTCTCTCTTTTATTTTTTATTTATTTATTTATTTTTATTGATTGATTGATTGATTGATTTTTCCCCCAAAGATAAATTTCAGATAATTTTCTGGGCTGTTAGAAAACCACATTTTTTTTCCTTCAGTGAAACTTGTTGCTGAGAAATTAACAATTAGGAGAGAAGAAATATTTTCATTCCTTCTGGAAAGAGGAACTATACATGTCTCTCTAACAGTTAGCTAAAGCAGACAATAAAAGTGCAATATTTGCAAATACTAGCACATGTTTTATATTGGTTTTAATCATATTCAAACAATTTTGATCTACTTTTTGCCACATCACTACTAATATGGAAACAGTAAGTGTGACATGCATATAGTGCACAATATGGAAACAGTAAGTGTGACATGCATATAGTGCACATCAGCACTACTGATGCAATAATATAGTGAGAACAAAAGCAATATGGTCTCCTAAATAAAATAAAACAGCGATTTTATTGATAGATTAAACTTCTTGATCCTCAAGACTTCAGTTAATATATAGCAAAATTTAGCTGATAAGGAATGTTTTCAATAAATACAGAGTACTGCTATGTATGTATTTATGTTTCCTTCCTGACTATTGAAAAAGAATGATGCTTGTAAATATGGTTACAGCTGGATGGTTTGTAGGCTATGCTGTGTCCTAGGATCCCAGCTGGGAAACTGAACAGAGGGCAAGTGACTGCCTCCTAGGATCCATTCTGACATCTCGCCAAGTGCGTATACTCCGTGCTGCCAAGCAGGAGCTGGGGAGAAGGTCTGCAGGCAGTGAAGGAACTGGGGACCATTGGCAGATTTTGCCTTAATGTGAAAATAGGCTGCAGCCAATACGGTAGACTGAGCTGCAGGAGCTTGCTGCACCACCACCACCAGCTGCAAGGTGTACATGGCACACTTGTCCTACTTGAGGGTGCTGATATTCTTCCAGTAGTCTTATGGCTTCTTGACAGTTCCAATGCTCATTACAGCTGGGAAGGAGTATGACCTATTTCCCCAGCATATGGAGCAGCTGAACTACCTTTGAAGATTTTTGCCTCTTTTAGGATTTTGAAATCCTAAGAGAGAAATCTTAAAGTCTGTAAAACACTCATAAGGCAATTTCTCTTAAGTGACATCTGCCCAATTCCAGCTGTCAGATATTTTAATGAAATAACAAAGCAGTGGGGACCAAGGGCATTTCTGTGTCAAAAATCTGTTTTAATTTGTAACTCGGAACTTTTTTTTGTCTTGAACCAGAGCTGACAACCAAAATCAGATTCATCTGTAATGCAGATGTATCTGCAGAGTGATTCCAAGGAAGCCTACAGATTTTCTCTAATGTGGAAGGATTACTCTAGTGACAGCATTTGCTGGCTAGCTGTGTAGCAATGACTGTGTTGCTCAGCCTTGCTGAATATAGCTGGGGGCTTTTTCCTACTTGACAGATGCTGCAAGAACATTTGTTGATAATATTGTACTCTGATAGTAGTGTATTTGTGTATTAGTCCTTGTAATATGGCAGTTCTCTTTTCTAAAAAACAAAAAATATTTATGGAACATTTTTCTTCTGAAAGAAAAGGAATCCACCGTGGTCTCTGTACACTTTCTAATTGTTGTTGTTGTTGTTGTTTACAAGAAAAATGGATGAAAAGAGGAACTGAGGTATTCTCTGCCTTGTTTCAAGTACACAGACAAATTTGTTTCTCCTTAAGCACTTCATTTGATTCCCACTGAAAACATGCAACTGTGTTAATGTGTTCTTATAGCTAATGTGGTTCCTTAAAGAATAAATAAAACTCAATTTATCTGATTATTTTTAAATTTTATTTAATTTTTTAATCTTGACACTTTTTTTTTGGCTGATGGTTCTGGAACTGGGCTGATGAAACGAAATATGATATTTCAACCTGCTTTTAAAACAAGATAACTTTTATTTTGGTCCTGAGTTATAAGGGCAACACAGTATATTTTTTTGCAGAACAATTGACCAATTTATTGAGCATTTACTCTTTCATTTGTTCTGTTTCATGTTTGGACAAAACTCTGCTAACCAGTGTTGTTATGGAGGCTTACAGACCTGATCTTGTATATTATATGCTACTCTTCTCTAAAAATACTTGCTGACCTCTTGAAGGAAATTGCCTATTACAATGCTTGGATTTATTTGCAGTAATGCTTTCCTTAAAAATCTGTGAATTTACTAGGTGTTCCTAGCTATTGCTTTTGAACGCTCTGTGTAAATATTTACTATCCTAGGGAATATTTTTTTCTGTGTCTAAGGTCAGTAATAGGTTGCTGATAGGGACTCTGAGCTCATTCTGGAGATCAGCAGGGAAGCCTTTTAGTCATCTTTGTGTAATTTCCCTAAAGGTCTACCATCCCTTAACCACTTTTGCCATCAAAATGAACTTGTGCTGCCAATATACATCTATCTCCTCATCTGAAATGAGCTCAAGCCATTGACAAAATAGATAACGTCTTTTATGGACAGAAATCTGTGTCCTTTTTATTTGCCAGATGAGAGTAAGTGGTGTTGTGGCTCCACGTGAACAGGCTTGTGCCCCCTGCATGCATGAGGAGCCCCTGCAAGATGGCTGGCAGTGGTGGTGTGCAGTGTCAGCTCTAGGGATGCAAGTGGACACAAACAGGTAATGATGAGGAAGGGTGTCAGAGTTTGGGGCTGTCAGAAAAGGATGCCAAGTGAAAAGTGAAAAGCTGGGGAAAGGAAAGGAAAGGAAAAAGGAAAGGAAAGGAAAGGAAAAAGGAAAGGAAAGGAAAGGAAAAAGGAAAGGAAAGGAAAGGAAAGGAAAGGAAAGGAAAGGAAAGGAAAGGAAAGGAAAGGAAAGGAAAGGAAAGGAAAGGAAAGGAAAGGAAAGG